>NC_137233.1:29639655-29869655 GCF_949987685.1 Ammodytes marinus
AGGTGCAGCCTCCTCACAAACAAATCTATTAGCTTTACTCCCGCTGGAACAATATCCTCTCCAGCAGTCAGCTGCTCTCCCTCACACACACATACACACACACACACACACACACACACACACACACACACACACACACACACACACACACACACACACACACACACACACACACACACACACACATACCATCTTTATGACAGACGATAACTCTATGACTTATGACTCAATTAATGAAATATTTTGAAGTTAGCTAAAGAAAAAGAAAAAAGTGATAATTAAAGATGCTAAAATATGCTTAATTCATTCATCATAATATATTTTATTATTTTACAGCAGTGATCGATAAAGTTAGTATTAAAATGTCCCCCATGGGTCTATCATTATGCATAAAGTGATTTACTGGATTATTATGATTTCCTTGTGTTTATCTTTCTGTCAATTGTTCTGTGTGTAACATTGAAAAAAAATTAAAAAACTGAATAAAATGTCTTGTATTTTGTAGGCCAAACATACTCAGCCGATAAAGCTGATTCTGACTGTATTTTCAGCCCCCTGGCACGGCACTGTAGCAGCCCGTGTCAGTCTGCTGAGCGGTCGGGGACGGGGTCATCCCTATGTTCCAACAGCCCGATGGTCCCACAGCCCTAGGTTTCTGAAATTGGCGATTAGGTTGAGGCATCACATGGGTGGTTAGGGTTAGGGTAAGGTGACAGGGCGAGGTTAGAATAGGAGTGACACACATACACATACACACAGAGACATACTATTCTCTATTATATAGTTAGATTATTTAGAAATGTGGGAACATAGACACGCTCCCGAACGGTCCACCTCTTTGAGACATATTGTCATGAAATTGGTCTACATTTCTTCTAAACACCAGCTGGTCAAACTTACCCCTTATCCCTGGAAATACATCAACATTTAATTGATGGATTGCCACAACATTTTGTACATACTGTATACTCGTGGTTCCCAGAGGATGAATTCTAATAACTTTGATGATCTTTGATGATCTGATATGTGTTATGCATAGTGTTGTACTTTGTGTTGTCACTGATGCATTTACAGTACATGTAAGCAGTTGTATTATAAGGTTGTAGTTGGTTGTGGTTAATCAATCAAAACAAATCATACCTCATGAGCTCATCACTAGTGTTGTAGTTAAAATGGTAATCCTATTAAAAGTAACTAGTAAAAAGTAACTGTCAAATAAATGCATTGTATTAAAAAACAATTGTAGTAAAGTAAAACTATAAAGTAACATGATAATTGTCAATTACCTTCCTCTACTGATTATTTTAAGATATTACTGCCATGCAAATAGTTTGTACAAATAAAATCCTATGTTGGTGTACTGTAACGAATCAGAAACATATTGACATTGTTACATGTGTCCAGACCTTTTCTGGACTGGCCTGTATGAGTCTGAGAAGGTGCAGGCTAGATTTAAGAAATGGAGCTTGGCATGTTTGGCCGGCAAATCACTATGACAAGTGAGCCACATACTTGGCCCAGAAATGTGTACCATATGTAGGGTGAAAGGCTACAGTTTGATCCTAAAGGCACAGTATTGCATGTCAGGGCACATGTCAAAAATCATGGGGCCAATGGCAGCTCCAGATGGCACCTTTCCACTTTTGGATGAAGATGGTGTCAAGGAACTCGGCAGGTTCTAACATGGGATGACAGTATTGGGGGAATCTATTTATGTTTGGACAATGTGAAAGGGCAACATGGTTGACTTGTCATGGATGCATGACCACAGAAGATGAAAAGCCAGGCAGGAGATCAAATGTTTTAACACAGTAAATGGCAGTACACTTGCCATTTTGTAACATAATGAACACCTCAATCAATGCCAGCTAGCTTTCATATTGCCTCGTCCTCTTCTCTCCCCTTGTCCTTTTTTTCCACACAGTCTGCCAACACCAAAATCGAGATGACCGGAACGTGGTGTACAGTAGGATCGAATATCAAGAAGGCTGAATGCAGTCGGTGCTGCAGTCTGCGGTGGCACGGTGTCACCTTCCCTTTGGTCAAGGATGTTGCCAACAATAACGCCATGTGTGACAAAACAACACGGACTCAGTGAAAACCAGATTAACGACTGCTTTCGGCCACTTTTCATCACATCATCAATATGTATCAAGCTGCCACACAGTGAATGCTATGTTAACATTGCACCAATTAACCGGGAAACGTTTTCTATAATGTTTTTTAAGGATAGGACTGGTGATATGAAAAGCCAAAAAATATCAAGCTCCCATCTCAAGTTCTGCAAGGCACAACGGGGCTTTCAGCATACGTCAGTGACAATGCTACATGTTCCTGTTCAGCGAGTGTGATGTTAACCATGTTTACCATCTTAGTTTACCGTGGTAGCTTGTTAACATTTGCTAATTGGCACTAAACACAAAGTGCAGCTAAGGCAGATGGGGATATATTTCAACGTAAATGTAAAAGTATTGGAAAAAAACTATTTAAACTTGGTGAAAGCGGGAGTTGAAAAGATGAGGCCACCAGAGTTAATACAACTCATCCTGTTGGGAACATGCAGATCATGGCAATACATCCAGCTGATGTTGAGACCTTTCAGTCAAAACCTCAAATCTCAAGCTCAAGGAGGCGCTAAAGAAAAAGTCTGCAGATCACCATAGTTATTAGGATTAATCTTCTGGGAACAATGAATATTTGTACAAAATGCTGTGGCTAACCATCCTTAAATACTATCTTAATTAATGAACTGTTACTTCATTACATGAACATGTTCAAAAATTGTCTGCTAAAATAGCCCCAAACAAATCATACTCCTGCCCACACATTTTGGTCTTTTCACGTGGTGTGTTGACAACAAAATATACAGAATACTGCCAGTCTTTTCCATGTTTTTTGCAAGCCAATGCATCCAACAGTAGAATATTTCACCAGGATTCATTGAATTCAATTAAACTTAGAGGGAAAATAACACATGAATACTCGTTTTCCTAAAAGAAACATCTTCCCCAACAGTACCAGAGCACACTCAGGATATAGACTGTATAGAAAAACCACAACTTACAGGATATATTACTTCACATTCTAACATTCAAACAAAGGCAGTCGCTGATGTATTTTCAAAATGATTTAATATCAAATATTCTCTTCTAATACTTCTGCATCATTTCACGAGAGCCCTCGCAGTATTTTTCAAAGTCCAAAAACGTGTCACAAATAAAACACATACAGTAGGAGAAAAGAAGTACTCTTCATACTGTTCGAACACTGCTTTACAGTAAGTGCTCTTAGCTGCTCTTCTTCGTATCACGACATAGTGACTTCTTAAGATATTTCTTAAGTTCACTTTGATATGAAAATTTAAAAGACAAATCCAACATGTAAAAAAAACATCAGAAGAATGTGGAAGACAGTAGGAGAGTTTTACGAACACAGGGTTGAGGTTGAAAACACATGTAGGGTGATGCATTTGTAGCTATAAGACAAGAAAACGGTTGATGTCAAACATAAAATGTCTCCTCACGCATGTGGATTTTCTTTGGGTAAAAATGAATCGTAGAAAGGGCATACTATTTCTACATGTGAATACAATATGACTTTTCTTTTACTAAATGCAATCCAAAACTGGGCGTCTCTACTGTAATTCTGTATTTCACTGCCTAAGTAACATGTAAACAGGATCTGGTTCTTGTACATTTTAAACCATTTGTCGGCACTTGATGCGCTTCCAGTTTAGCAGGGTTAGTGTGCGTTCAAGTATTGCATGCCCTATCTATGTCAAACTGTACACGCAGGCACTATCAAAAGCTGGCACAGACCTGACATCGTCACATGTCACTTGTTGTGGCTTTATAAAAGGCACTTTGCATTTTCATTCAGCAAGTCAAGTTTGGTTCTTAAAAGCCCAAGAAATATGTTTTACAAGGACTTGCAGTTCAACAGGAACCTGCACCAGCCTTTGCAAGGAGTTTCAAAATGGCAGCACAAGAGTTATGGCAGAACATTTTGTTTAGCTTAAGGCAATAAGGTTTGTAACCGGTAGGAACTAAATAAGAGTAAACTTTGGTCCGAGACCTTGCAGGAGCACGATTAGGTGGGAAAAAAACTATCCTTTGTGATTTAAACAAAATTATCACGGATTCTCCCTTTTGAAAAGTAAGACCCCAAAGGTCTTTAAAGGAAGAGGACGTGAGATTCGGCCTACCCTTTTTCTACCAAATAATCTGCCATCTCAGCTTCTTAGTGCGAACAAAAAAGCAACATTTAAAACATTGTTTTTAAAAGATTAGTGTGCTTCTCTTGTTTATAGAAAAGGCTGAGTATGTAACACTGGATATTCCAAAATATCCACATCTCACTAGCTGCATTGCAGGACAACATTCACACATCCAGCACTGCAAAAAAGTCATCTTTACAAATGCACACAAAAATATATAAACTGTGACCTTAATTGTTAATACCATTTCAGTTGTCTATGACAGCTTCATTGAACTGAAATAAATCTTTATGTAGTAATCACATAGGTATGTACCATATTCAATTTCAAAACTGAATGTTAGAAAAATAATAGTCTATGGAAAAATGTTCGACATTTGTCAGCACACAAGTCAGTGTGGTAGAAGAAGGTTCACCAGTAGAGTCAAGGGATGAACCTCACTTCAAGTGCTTTGTCTGTGTATGTTATTGATAACACATTCATGTGTATGTCTTTTTCAGAATGGCAAAGTATCCATAAAGATTTTCTCCACTATTGGTGGGGGAGGGACCAGGTCTTCCAGTTTCAGGTAAAAGATGCGCTGCAGGCCCTGTGTGCATAGAGTTCTCAGTTCAGGGAGTTTGCCCAGCAGACGAGAAAGGTAGTTGGGCTGGGTCCGGCTCAGTTCTGATCCGCTTCTGCTCACGTGTTCCCTTAAACAAGCGATGAGATGATTCTGAAAGTCCTCCACCCGTTTGGGCTCTTTCAGCCCGTGGCGATCTAGAAGCAAAAGATGTTCCCATGAGAAACACAGTCCTGAATCTGAAACATTGCGTTGAAAAAGCATTCAGATGTAGTGTAATGAAAAGCAAACAGAAGCTCTCACCAGTTATAATAACAAGCGCCGCCAGACAGGAAAACAAGGAGACGTCTAAGTTCATACGGTGAAGGTTCTGCGAGAAATACATGATGGAGTCAATCCAGTCACCGAAACTGTGAACGCACTGCAGCCGGTGGAGGACGACACCGTTACAGAAGATCAGCTTGTTCTTCTCAGGAATAGACCTGCACAGTTTAAAAACCAACAGTACAGTCAGGATATTGAAGGGTGTACATTAGTCCCTTGAATTATTATGTTCAACTGCAGAGGAAGCCATACCTGTATGCGAGTCGCAGAATGAAGAGCTCAACAAAGGCGGATTCAAGAAGCAACTCCTGGTCCTCTGTGCAGAAGTCTGTGAATCCTGGGATGGTTTCAGCCCAGTTTCTGATGACATCCAAGGCACCGGTCAGCAGGTCATAAAACTGCTGGATATCCGTGGCATCCTCCTTTTCTTTCTGGCTGTCCACTGTCTCCTGATACTGAGGAGAGGGAGAGAGATTAAAAAAAGGGTCAAGTGTTACTGAAAAGAACTGCAAATACCATTAATGAAATACAGTGTCTATATGCTTTCATTCTACATCCTGTATGGAAGTAACTGTAAGTGATCTGATCAGTTTGGTAGACAGGCTGCAATTTGTTGAGACTTACCTTGGAATAGTCCATCTTTCCAAGGCTGGGGTTTGAGTCTACGTGAGCCCTGACAAGAGAAGTTATGATGTTTTCACTCGGGGTTGTGGACGAAGCCTCGGCCGAAGTCTTGGGTTTGGAGGGCAGACGACCCCGGCGACCTTTGAGGCTGTCCGTGCGAACAACTAAAAGAAAGACAAAAAAGAGGGGGAACGACTTAAATAAAAGGTGTGTGACTGTCACATGGTCGTTGCTGCACCCCAACAACAACTGCTGTATCAGTTGCCCTTTTTTCTGCAGCTGGCACTGTAAGGCTCGGGTTGCGTACAGTATATCTGTCATTCCTAGCTTTGGTTTCACAAGACTGTCATGACCAAACCCTGCTTTCTGCTCATTAAACACTTGCCACTGAAAGCTTTAAGAGAGTCTCACATTGCATTACCTTCTTTGACCATTCCCACTGCGAGACATTTCTGGAAACGGCAGAACTGGCAACGGTTTCTCCTCCTCTTGTCCACTGGACAGTCTCTATTGGTGAGGCATACGTACTTTGCATTTTTCTGCACAGTGCGCTGTCAAACAAGAGCAAAAAAAAAACATTACTATAGCTTTGTAAAGCTGAACATATGTAACAATGTAAATGACAGTATTGCACCAATACATCTGCATAGCGGTCACCGCCAAACACCATTGGTGCTTTCCTGCTAAAGGCTTAGAATGAATTTCTTATTCAATCTGCATAACTCGACTAATAATGAGGCTAAAAAAATCCAAGATTGATTCGTTTTTACACAAACACATAAGATAAGGAAATACTTTTAATAAGGATTCCTTAAATCTGACTTTGAACAAGACGTTTACTTTTCTAGTTACCCTCGGCTGACATACGACGGTAGTAGAATAAACTTGCTAAATGCTGTTCAGCGATTTTACCTTGAAGAAACCTTTGCAGCCCTCACAGGTGCGGACTCCATAGTGCTGACAGGATGCGTTGTCACCGCACACTGCGCAGCGGCCCTCATGGGTTCCTGGTGTATGGGTTTGAGGAGATGTCAGGGCCCCCTCCACAAGCCTGGAACGTTCCAGGGGTGCGTGCTCAAGGGACATGGGGGGACAATGAAGCGGAGAGACATGCTGCTGGGGAGACAGGAAGAAAGGCTCGTCGTGGCATGGCTGAGCATCCTGGTGCTGCCCTAGGGGCTGCTCTGGTGCTGAGGTGAAGGAGAAAAAGGAGAGCTGCTGGGCCATGGCCGCCTTATCGGCCACAGAGGAAAGGGGGGCCGAGGGGTAGGTGCCGAAAGGGGAATCCCAGACTGGTGCAGCCTGGGACTGAAAGCCCGGTGTTGGAGGCGAAGCAGAGGCATAAACTGGGCTGCCATAGTAGTCAGAACCACACGACGACAGAGTTTCATCAAGGCAGCTGAGCGCAAAGGATCCTGGGTAACAGCCATACACCTGGAGATCATCCAGCTTGAAGGCTTGGCTTGGCATCTGAGGGCTTTCAGCTACCATGGCATGGCCGAAGGAAACTGTTGAGGCGGGAGGAGAGGTGGTAATCTTGCAGGAATAAGCATCAAACTCCCCCATGTAGCCATTTTCCACCAAGGTGTTGATGCTGGGCAATGAAGATGCAGACAGATGGTCCTTTTGGCCACTGATGTCCATCACCAGTTTGGCACTGAGGTCAGGATTCAAGAACTCAGAGCTGAAGTAGGTGTCATGCGGCAGGGATGCATACTGGGTCTGTACACAGGGCATTGCTAGGACAGAAGACAGCAACAGATGAAGTAACACTCAATGGTTGTCCTTGTAAGATAAATATTTTTTTTACATTCAAATATAGTAAATATTAATTTCAAATAAATATCAAAATACTTCAGAAAAAAGTTTTCTGCGTATGATAATGCATTGCAAATGATTGTCACCCAACGGCTTTTTGTGCTTACTTTTTCAAAACAAAAGAAAGTAAGTCAAATCACTGGGGATATTTAGGGCTGACATGTTGTCTGTTTAAATATATGTACGTGGTAATGCATGCAATTAAGTTCACACATCCAAGTACATTAGATATCTATGTCAGCCTGTTTTAATCACCCCTCTTAACCATCCAAACATTAACACCGCAAACACACACTCATTTCCCCTTTGTGCCATGTCTCCAGCCTCAGAGGCCAACCAGTCCTCTTTTGAAAATGCAGAGGGTTGTCCACTTGAGCAACCAGATATGGTCGGATATAGTGTTACTGGCTGATAATGCTCTGAAAACCTCCTTCAGTAGAGGGCAACCCTCTTTCACAGGGACTGTACCAAGGAGTGTTGCTGATTGTATTTCAGGGCTGGATGCCAAGGGAAAGGTGGCAAAGCCTGTTTGTGTGTGTGTGTGTATGTGTGTGTGTGTGTGTGTGTGTGTGTGTGTGTGTGTGTGTGTGTGTGTGTGTGTGTGTGTGTGTGTGTGTGTGTGTGTGTGTGTGTGTGTGTGTGTGTGTGTGTGTGTGTGTGTGTGTGTGTGTGTGTGTGTGTGTGTGTGTGTGTGTGTGCATGGTTGAATGAATGGGCGTGTACCCACAAGTACGACATCACTCACTCTTTGCGTTTTTCAATACACGTGAAATTATGCACATCTAAGAGAACACCCAAGCAGTCTTTCGAAAAGTGCTAAAACTTAAACAAAATTATTAGAATCGATTATTTTCCCCTAAACTTACCAACACTGACTGGAAGCGCATCAAGTTCCCTAAACTTATTAGTAATTACTAATACGCTTGATTTACATGTAGGCCTATCAGAAGACCACCCTGCTCAAGGGTCCAATATGGGTTTTTTGCATAGATAGTAAATAAGGTTTTTTGTCTTATAAATATACCCTCCTCCATAAGTATATGACAACAGTAGGCTATAACACCCACACATAAAACATGCTACATGTAATATAATAAAGTTAAGAATGTAAACCAGACAACTAATACAACTTTTAACGAAGTATTCATTTAATCACTTATGACAAAATGTACATTATTAACGATACAACAAGAATTGTTCTTGCCATAATAAATACATCACACAAAGTTTATTGGGTAGCTCAAACTAACTAATAGAAGAAAGAGAGGAGTCTGTGGTGTGTGTTTGTTAAGTTAGTATTCTTTTTTGCAATATTGTATACAACCCCACTCACACGAATGAGGGTAGACTAGTTGAATCAACAAAACGGAACAAAAACCTTCATGGAGGTAAGTTGTATTGCAAAGCAGAACATTAGACTGTATTAGTTTGAGCTAAATGCACCAAACAAATGTCCAACCAAATGAACAGCTCTGATTGATACCCAGAGAGGGAGGCTGAGGAACATAGGACATCTTCAAATGGCATTTTCTATTAATTAATTTGAGTATAAGGCTGCAAACGTTTAATTGTTGCATATATGAGCAGTCCGGCGAGTCTTGTCCCATTAGTTTAATTAAATTATTATGGAAATAAATATAAAGAAGCAAGCGGGCAAGCTAATGTATCTTAAATCAGCATTAATGTGGCACATTGAATAAACAAACATGAATACATGTATAGGCTACATACAGGTGACTTTCACTCACCTGGTTCATGTAAGTATCCGGGCTGTGGAGCTTGGCATTTATTCCAAACGAGTAAAACTGATCAAAACTGTCACCTCTGCCAGCTGCTGTCAGCACACACACTCATTCAAACACATTCTCACACACAAACACTGGGTTAGACCAACGCAGGAGACTCCATACACTCTTGTTTTATTTTGGAAGCGTCGACAAAGGGGTGGGTCATTGCCCAAAAATGGTGAAAGGGGCGGTGGAACGTTCCGGGTTCGCCGACCAATCAGCGCCGTGTTCGACACAAACGTTCTTCCATGTGACGCACGCTCGGGATTCCATTGACGCAAGAGTTGGGGGAGCGTGCGATCTAAATATAAACCGACAACGACAGCGGCGCTCACGTGGGGCTATTACTGGATACAAAGTGCTAAAAATAGGCGTAGTTTGGAGGTGCAGACGTTTTATTACTGGAAATGTTGATGTTACACACGGGTAGGTCTACAACAGAGAGGTGTGTTCTCGTTCAGACCGGGAAACACCTGCATGGTCATTTTAAATCAGAATACAATAGTGTATAGCTAGAACCTCATAGGACTACCATATCTCTGCCAAAGTCTTCGAGGAAAAGGACGAGAACACATATCCATCAGCATCTGAAATGTAAAAACGTTTTTACAAGCCTTTTATCCTACTCCTTATTTATGGGGAACCAAGGAGTTTGCCTAGAAATGACAGTTTTGTATCTTAAAGGACATTCTATTCATATTCTCAATTAAACCGCTGCATTTAGGCCTAAATGAAAAATTGTTTCACTGTATAATAGTTAAAGTAGGCCTAATATAGATTTTATTTTCATATTCAGGTGATTATTTAGCATATACTTCGAATGTGTGTGATATGATATTGATCACTTCGGATTCAATATTAGTTTAGCTTATATTTTTATCCAATTGACAAAACAATCTTATCTCAAGGTCCATTAATAGTTGTTCTGGAGCTTTGAATTGCACTTCATCAGCAGCCCATTCGGCATGGAAGTGTTAAGCAATATTTCGAAAATACTTTTAAGCACTTCCTGTCTATGACAGTTAAGATGTATTTTTTTTCCTTTATCCCAAAACAACTATTGACAAGGTTGTCACACCTCAAGGTCCATTTTAGCAAGTCCTTTATACCACATGATCATTTAAAAAAATTAAATCATTATTAAAATAAAAAAGTACATTTTAACATCTGCATCATTTGATATGATTGAAAGCTTTAAAATGTCTCTTGAATAGAGCATCAATACAACATTGTTTTGTTTTTCGCTGCTGTTTCTAAGGTCAAGAATGCACTTTCGCATGATTTTTCCTTTTATAATCATTATTTCGCAAAGATGTTTTTTCAAAAACTTTTGCCCTGTGGAGACGGATAAAGTGATTGACCTAAGAGTAAGATTATGAGACTTCTATCTCATGATTGTATTTGTTCCAGGAACAATGAACAATAAATAGCACTAGACTTAATTAGACAATTTTATCACTTTTTGAATGGTGCAACTCAATTTCAAAGTAGACGATGATCACAACAGAAAACCCTTCCACACAGGAGTCCCTCTAATCCGGACCGGCTGCATCTCATTTCTGTCTTTCAACATAATTAATCCTCTGCACACGAGTAAAAAAAATAGGTCGTAGTGTTTATAGCACTTTATTTTTTAAAGGTCTTTATTCTGACCCTCAAAAAACATGACAAATGCATAGAATTTGCACTTTTGAGATGTTAGGATCAACATTTGTCAAAATGCACAATAGATCAAGTCACAGCGCTCCATTTGTCAGCATCAATTTCAGCATCAGAAAATCCACTGTGCACTTACACCTGAACCCTCTGTAGGGACCTTCATTCTGGATTTAGTTTCTTATTCTCCATATGAACGAAGGGAGAAGTATTATTCAGGGTGAGAAGCAGCTGAGATGAATGTGACTGCACAGACCGGCCTGAAGTAAAAGGAGTTAACTACAGGGCTGCACACTCTGGTGTACAGTATCAATCTGCACTAACAGACTAGACTGGACACGTTGTACGTCTATCTCACTCAGTTATACAAGAACACACACAACGCCATCTCGTATACACACACGCATGCGAATACACAGGCAGAGGTGCAAAGTTAGAAAGCACATTTATTCAAGTACTGTAGTTGAGTATACATCTGAGATACCTACATTCAATATTTTATTGTTTACATTTAATTTTACTAAATACCTCTACTCCATTACATTTATGAGGCAAATATTTAACTTTTTTACACTGCTACATTTATTTGACATTAACCAGTTATTTTCTAGATTCAAAGTACCAATATAATCAACAAGCAGATGATGTTGTATTACAAACAGCAGTACAATAATCAAAGATCCTTGATGGGCTGCTACATTGAAATACTTACACAGTAATGCACCAATACTTATGAACTAATGATTTTTTTCTGAAATGGTCCATTAATCTTAAAGGCCTACTTCACCGGTTTGAATATGAAGGTGTATTGAATTCTGAGACCCTATAAATGTGCAAAGAAAATTGAAATTGGTTCATCCTAGCCTGAGAAAAGGCAGAAAGAGTGTTTTTTTAACCCTATATTAACCTTACTGTGACATCACAGTAAGATAAATATAGGGTTAAAAAAAAATTACTTTGTAAATATTACTGTGATGTCACAGTAGGAGAAATCACAGTAATATTTACAAAGTAAGGTTTTTTTTTTAAGATTTTTAAGATTAATATAGGGTTAAAAAAACACTCTTTCTGCCTTTTCTCAGGCTAGGATGAACCAATTTCAATTTTTTTTGCACATTTATACTACATGGGATCTCAGAATTCAATACACCTTCATATTCAAACCGGTGAAGTAGGCCTTTAAGCATTTTCACTACTTTAATTATATTTTGTTGATAATAATGATGTACTTTTCCCTCAAGCTTTAGTGCGCAACTTTTTATATAAATGAATGTGTGTTACATTCAAGCCGAGTGAGTTGACACAAAGTTGATTAAACCTATCAGCTCCACAAAGCTCTCTCCATATTGATCAGTATGTAAATCTTTCTTTCTTTCTGTCTTTACTAACAGTTGAAGGCATGACTGAAAACAGAGAAGTGCCTACCAAATGTTTCAGTTGTTGATTTATACTGCTAAGAAAAAACCTGGAAAATGGCTTTTACTTTTGTCACTCACATTTTATGATTTAGGCCATTTACGCACCTAAAAGACAACCACTGTCTTCAATAAATAGCTGTTTCCTCGAGAACAACAATCTGACTTGCTCTTCAGTGTTTTATATTCCTAAAAAAAGTTGTGTGTAGTAAAAATGCTTCATATATACAGTGTGGAATAATCTGTTGGCACCGGCAGGTATTTCACATGGAAACTCACAAACAAGGCCTTCTCTTGAGTCTTGACATGTTAAATGTAGATTTTTGTGATTTTACAGACACATTTTGACAGACATTTCCCACGTCTCTATTCATAGAAAAAACAAAATATATGTGCTTTTCCAGAGCAAGAATTACACATTTTAATGATCTTATTATTCACACAAATAATGGATCTCATATTGAAAGAGTCACTGAATATAAATATCTTGGCATCTGGATAGATGAAAAACTCTCTTTTACATTTCACATAAAAAATCTTGTCTGTCGTCTCCGACAAAAGATTGGCTATTTTTATAGGAATAAAGCCACCTTCCCGTTGTTCAGTAGGAAAAGGATTATTGAGGCAGTTTTTATGTCTGTCCTTGATTACGGTGATGTGGTTTATCGGCATGCATCTCGTTCATGCCTTAAACTCCTAGACTCTGTATTTCACTCTGCTTTGAGATTCATTACAGGAGATGCTTATGATACACACCATTGTGTTTTATATGAAAAGGTTGGGTGGTCCTCCCTTAAGGAGAGACGTGATGCACATTGGCATATTTTTATATATAAAGCTCTGACTGGAAAGCTACCACTATATTTGACAGAAATGCTGCTTATTTCAGATGGGCTTTATCAAACCCGCTCAACTGACATGCTCATGTTATATGTCCCCTATGCCCGGTCTGAGCTTGGTAAATCCGCTTTTAGCCATAGTGCCCCTGACTCCTGGAACAGCCTACAACATACAATTAAAATAAATACACTCATAACTGTTAACCAATTTAAAATTATTATTTTGAATCAGCCCCTCCACACTTGTAACTGTTTTAATTAGGCTATTATGTCTCTCATTCAATTGATCTGAATGTTTTAAATTGTTGTTGTCTGTGTGTGTGTGTGTGTGTGTGTGTAAACTTGTTATGTATTCTCATTGTATATTGTGTATATGTACAAACTCGACGTCATTGTAAAAGAGGGTCACCCCTCAATTGATCTTTCGAGGTTAAATAAAGGAAAATGAATAAATAACACAAAAGAAGATACAAAAAAGGCGAGGACAAAATGTATTCAGTCTTGCTTTGTCAGCATAATCCTTTTACACTCAAAACAAGTCCAACCAGAATTCACATCTTAATATGAGCTCATTCCATTTTCCTTTTTGTAGATTTGCATTTTGATTTTCCTTCGCAGTGTGTGAGTACGCAAATATATTTGTTTAATTTTTCCACCAGCTACTGTTTCCCTGTCTGCTCTTCCTCCATCATTCCCAACCCTCAGACTCCTATTTAACCATCTTCACTGAAATAAACCTTTGCTGTTTCCTCTTTTCTAGATTCTGCTTTCCCTCCCATACTGATGAAAAACCATCATATTTGCGTTTGATACAAGGGAGATTCAAGCATCAAAAGACTTTGAATTTCAAGAAGTGCTACATGCAGAGCAATACGGCATGCACACCATACTTTCAATAATACACCACTCAATACGTTGAAATATGACATTTTTTATGACAGGTACACAATGTTTTTTACAGGCAGAGTTTTTTTTTAAACTTTGTTGAAATCAGTTTTGGCAGCATATTATTAAGATCTGTAAATGATCATGTAAACTGTTAATTATTCTGCCATTATTCCTTCAAAAGAAAAGCTATAGATTGAGAGGAAAATTGTTTTTGTATTCTTATAATACTGTAGCACGTTATGGTGCAAGTCTTGACTTCTTTCGGTGTAAACAAACTTTTAATAGATTAATATTCAGCTGCAAAGTGGAGTAAGATCTCCACAAATATATAAAAAAAAAGTGAGAAAGTATGTTACAGCCACAAAAGCAGTGCTCAAATCCCCCCCTCCACCCCCCCCCCCAAAAAAAATATATAATTTTAAAACTGTCTGCCCATTCACCAGATGGTCAGCCTGAGGACAATTTAATAAATGTTGTAAATGGGATGCTGTATTGAATCCACTGAAAGTACCAAGTAAACAATATTCAAGACACACATGCAAAAGACAACTAAACAATTTGACATTACGACAAGATTATAAATGAACAACAGATAACCATAAGTAACATTTATATTAGTAAACTGATAAGCCAACACAAGACTCCTGACATGTGATGCACATCACTGAAACAAAATCGGAACCTTACTATATTTTTCTGTAGTCACAAAATAGATTATTATAAAATAGATTGTTCCATAATATTGTTGCACCCTTTCATGTTCAGCTATGTCATTAGCTTTCCCAAGGTGTCTGTATTGTGAGCGTCCTTAAGAAGCATAATCAGTGGGAAGATGATGGAGGAAACTAACTTTACCCTTGCCCAGTACACTAATTTAATACATCAAACTGCTGTTATTTTTAATTAAACCTCGGACAGGTTTCGAAATATCAAATCAATATAAAACCATCACTTCAACACTTATTTAAGAATCTGTTGAAACACTGAAATAAATACATTGTACAGTATAGTTAAAGTTAAATGAACACTGACAGTGAAAGACACATAGGACAGGTCTGTTAAACAAGGTGAGGCTGAAGGCTGAATAAACCTATATCACTTGCTGCATTTGGAGGTACAGATGAAACTCAACAAGACACTGTTGATTTGATCAACCACAAAAAAGCTAGCACAACATCAAATAGGTAAATATATTTCTTATTCCAGCAGATTAGGTGCAGTGTGTTTTATTTACTCTTTTTTTTTAAACGGTGTATTCATTACATTTTAAGTTGGCACACAGTGGCAGCTATCAAACTGAATGTTTCACTTGGTCAGTCAGTGTGTTCTCTGTCTAAGTGCAAGCTGTCTGTTCTTATAATAATAACATAATACATCAGGGATTAGGTGCTTGAGTCCCACACACTGTATTCATTCTTAATAATGCAAACACATAGTCACACACACTCAGCGACGCACATTCTCTTTCAAATACTTGTCCTGCATCATTTTCACAGTATGGTGGTGGTCTGTTGGTTGTGGAGCCGTGGATCTACTTGTGGTGAAAGAAGCCAGACGGTTTAGTTGGTGGGCCCATCAGCATGTTGGCTTGGTTCTTGTGAGTTATGTGGATCTATAATAAACACAACATACTATTGTAAAACAAATGTTGACAAATATTCAACTGAATTAAGAATGTTCCTTAATACAATTTATTCTTTTAAGTACTTTTGTTTTCAAAGACACATCACTTCCTCCTGTTATCTAAGCGCTCCTTGGCTCATTTACAGTAAGGGAGCCCTAATCCTACCTGACTTTAAAAGACGTCACATTCATGATCAGTGAGCGTAAACGGCTTTAAGGGCTGCCCTCCCTTGCCAGTAAATTCGATGTTACATAATTTTGATGGGCGTATCTGATATTTTTTCTACCCCATATTTATCAATGAGGGCAGAGTTAATGTTAGAAATACCTGTGCTTGCTGTGGCATGCATGTAATCCAGTTCTTGGCAGACAAACTCTTTGAAACACTCTGTGTGTGTGTGTGTGTGTGTGTGTGTGTGTGTGTGTGTGTGTGTGTGTGTGTGTGTGTGTGTGTGTGTGTGTGTGTGTGTGTGGCTTTAATCAATCAAATATGTGACGTTCAACACTTAATTTTGTGTTAATACCACTTACAGTACAAGGAGGCTGCATCCAGGGCTCCCCATCGATTTGCATTGGCAGAGCTTTGATAGTCCTGCACACAGGAAGGACAGAGAGTGAGTTTTATTTATGCTGCTTATACTGAATGTAACCTTTATGTCAGATGTGTCTCTGTTTCACTGTGTCTCATTGTCAGGTGTTATTGTTGTCATCTCTGTGTAAGTCAAAGTAAACAACCTGATGGTAATTTGGGAGGTCTGTGCCAGTCTGTGACCGGCGCTCTTCAGTCCAGTGTAGATTTGTCCCATCTCTATGGCTCCTTCGAGCCCCACCACCTCCAAACGCTTATCACTCATATCTGGAGAGTAACCACACACACACACACACACACACACACACACACACACACACACACACACACACACACACACACACACACACACACACACACACACGCACACACGCACACACACACACGCACACACACGCGCGCGCGCACACACACACACACACACACACAAAGTTCAAAGAGTTTGTCAAATAAGTCAGTCTCAGAAAGGACCAGGTTGATGAGTGTTTTGGGAGATAAATTAAAAATGATCCAACCAGCCAAAGTCTCACCTTGTGAGATTGTTTTAAGAAGCTCCTTGTCAGTGACAACTTCACTGTGCTCCTGCTCTGGCAAACTATCAGGCTTCTTGGACTCGCCCCAGAGGTTGGAGCCTCCATGTATGCTGGGTATGTTGAGGACAGCTATGCCCTCCAGAGACATGTTGCTCAGGTCCACAGATCTCCCACAGCACTGGTTGAGGCCAAACGACAGGTTGTGTTGGGCATACGATACGTTGGCATGGTATGCAAATCTCAAACATTTAGTTCGGAACGGCAGCTACATGACCTAATAATAAGTTCTCACCTCAATCATGAGGCAGTCCTTCAGCTTCTTGCAAGAGGAAGAGAGGGTCTCAGAAGTGGCCAACTCAAAATACCAAAGTTTGTTCTTCATTCTTAAGAACACCAAAGAAAAATAACTTTCTTCATTAGGAAAAAAAAGTGTCACTTGAACCACATTAGAAAACGTTTTGTTCATACGGGTTAGTTTGAATCTTCACCTGCTGCTGAACCTATGCGGGTGTTTCTCCCTCATGGAGTGGAAGCGGTGAGCGATAGAAGCATCCTACTCGTGGACACAAATGCAGTATTGTTAAGTCATATTTTTTTTTAAACAAATGTACGTTTCTGTTTTTGTGTTAAGAATCGTCAACAAAGTTCCTCAATTATCATTTGCCATTTTAATATTCCTGGCTGCTGATGTAGTGACCCACCACTCCAACAGAGAAGTAGTTGTTGATGATCTCGTAGGGCACAGGGTCTCCGGCCTCCTGGGGGTCGTCTGGAATCACCTGGATGCTCCAGCGATCCATGGGAGTCACCTCGCTTGTTTCGATCGCCTTCAGTAACTCTCTCAAGTCTGAGCCCTCGTAACCTTTCATGGGATTAGAAATCGTGTCAATGTCAATACGTTAATGACAGCTGCTTGGTATTATTGGTTTTGGTTTGGAGGTAATGTGTGGCTGGTTTACCTCCTCCCCAGCGTAAACAGCGAGCCAGGTCATTCCCGGTGCCCAGAGGGAGGACAGCTACTGGAGGATGCATCTGGAGGTGTGCTTTGTCTAAAATTGTTGTAGACACAAGGTTATTAT
Source organism: Ammodytes marinus (assembly GCF_949987685.1). NCBI lineage: Eukaryota > Metazoa > Chordata > Actinopteri > Uranoscopiformes > Ammodytidae > Ammodytes > Ammodytes marinus. Next base: position 29,657,609 of record NC_137233.1, read on the forward strand.
CTTCACAGAGGATTATCTTATTTACCTCTCAGAAACCCAAAAGGTAGCTTCAGTACCTATGGCATCCAGGAGCCAGCCGACAGTGCCGTCTCCTCCACACACCAAGATCCTGTACTGGCGCAGATTGCGGAAGAGGTGAAGTCTGAAGATACAAAGAAGACATTAACATGAAGAAATTTGAATGGAGTGGAGGTCTCATAGCAGTGAGAGAGTACTGTACCCTGGTGCAGGACCTCCATTGGATAGGTTGTACACTTGACGTGGGTTCAACAGGTTCTGGAACTTCCTGAGCACTCTGTGAAAAGAGATTAAAATATATTTGTACATTTTTAGAGAGATTATTTGGCAGCAATACTACGCATGAAACTGATAATGATACACTATTACACTGTCATTTGTCCCGGCATAACTTTTTAACAAATACAGTTAAAGGTGAAGTAAGCGGTTTATTTATGTTAATATAAGTATTAAATCGCTCTTTATTCATACAGTGATCACTTACATAATGTGCGCGTTTCATAAAGCCGATTTCTCAGTCAGCTGCTCTGCATGTCATCGGCTAATAAACTTTTCGGGGGATCCCGAAAATAATATCCAATCACAAAAGAGAACGCTACAAACCGACACCCGTCTCACTCATGGTCTCACTGCCGGTGCACGCCAGAGCGACAGATGGGTGAATGTTTATGCGCCTACAATGGCGGAGCAGGTAAAAATCCTTCCCAATTTCTGTTTTGATGGTTTTTATCATGTTTTTATCACACTTACTGTATGGATCTGAGATGATGCTAGATAACTCGCTGCTTGAAGACCGCAGTGCATTAATGTGGTGACGTAGGGACGAGCGAGGGGACTGCTAACTGCAGTAACTGACAGGAAGTTATAGCTAAAAGAACCATTCCGCTTACAGCACCTTCAAGACTTTGAGTTGCTCACCTTGCACCCTGCTTCCCTCCACTTCTTGGGTTGACAAAGACCAGCAGAGGGTGGGTTTCTGGAATTGGAACAATCTGAAATAATATATACATCACAGGTTAGCAACCGATTATGTCACTCATCTCAAAAAAACATGTTAGGAATGTATGGACACAACTTTAAGGCAGCCTGATTTAAGTTTCTGCTGCTATCGAAGAATGATTAGGGTTTTTCTTAAGATAGCGTTTTGGTTTATAGATGACGGCCAGCATGTCCCCTGTCTCACTAAAAAGCCTGCTTATGATGATACACTGTGATTGCCATGGCCGATATTTTTAGAGTTTAGGAATATGTGACGTAAAATGTTCAAAGGGAGCGTTCAAAAATCTACTAAAATATACATACAGATGGAAACTGAGATAACCGAAAACCACTGTGAACAGGAGCAGTGATGCATCTGTATTTTAGAGGAGTATTAGTTTATTCTATAGAAGTTAGTTTCTCTGTTAATGTTGGTGCCGTCTCTCAGAAATCAAAATATGTAACATTGGAATAGATTGGCACCGACAAGATTTTCAGCTCATGGCATCTGCTGTTGCCTTTTAAGCTAACTGGGGTAGCTACTTAAAATTAAAAAAATGTAATCGGTGACTTCAGCCAACACTGAACTGGACCAAACAGACTACAAAGACATTGTATTCTCCCAACATGAATGATATGCAGATCGTAGATTGAGTTAGTGGACAACGTGAAGGGAAAACACAGAGAAAGTGGTCAAAACAGGTATAGGAATAATGTGTGGAAAGATTTGATAACAGCGGACCTGCAGGACGTGGCCGTCAGGAGTGACATTTAACAAGCTGGCATCCTCCTCCTGCAGGACAAATAAACAACAATTAACCTACAATAATCTTAAATACTAAATCTGCAAAGGACACATTTATAGTGTGGGAGGGTTTTTTTCCGGCTGAGTTGCTTATATTTTTTTTACCTTTGAGACTGCGTATATAGCCCATGGAGGCAGTATATGGTCTCTCATTGGCCCACAGTCACAGGTGGACAAGCCGGCGAAAATACACTCATCGTGACGCTTAAAAAGAAAAAGTGTCTGTGAAGATTGCAAAAAAGAAAATATGTCCAGAGCACAAACAAACACACACACACAGTCCTCACCATCTCCTTGCACCACACACAATGCCTCCCCGCCAGAGTTTTGATCTTCTTGTGGCAGACCTGACACTTAGTGGAGTTACAGTCAGCTCTGATCCAGTCGTGAGCCGATACCTGAGTCACAGAGGAGGGGAAAGTGTTTGAGGAAAAAAAGGGTCTAATACGCTACATTTTATCTTCTCACTGGAAGTAACTGCTGGACTGCTGAGGCCTTGGCCATTTTTCCAAGTATCCAGTGTTCCCACAATGTCAAAATGTCAGGCAGAATGTTGTTCAAATTTACGACTGTTTATTAAACCACTTAAAGTGCCTCACCAAGACCAAATATCATCAAAACACCCATAGCAGGTGAGGAAATGTGGCATGTTCCCCCTGTTGTGATCCTTTATGGTTAGTGTCAATCAGGGAGATGAACCTCTGACACTGCACCGTAAAATGATCGGCGCTTGTGCAAAATTAGGACATTTAACAGATGTACAGAGCAGACTGTGCCGGCTATAATCCGCACTTAGAAAAACACTGATGGATTGCACTTATCACTGACGAATGCGCTGTAATGTTCCCTGTTAACATGTTTACTCTAGCTGCCATTGGTCCTTTTACAGCCTGTGTATTGATAACGTGTGTATATAAATCCTCAGCTGATGATAGTCCCCAACAAATGCACTTTGAGTACTGTTTAATAAAAACGTCTGTAATACATGTTTAACAATAACACCGAAATAGAAAATCACCAGCCTTATCTCCCAAACGTAAAACTCAAATGCTCCAGTAAATCTAACAGTAAGTTTGAAAAAAAACTTAAATAAAAACCAAACCAATGTGTGGAACTCAAAAGGATGTGGGGTTGTTTTGCTCCTTACACCAATCTCCTTTTTAGAGTTGACAAAGGTGCGAGCACAGGGCTCAGGATTCTTGTTGGCGCACTGATTGTGGACGGTGTACTTGCAACCTGAAGAGGAAAAAAACATGTATTATGTAATAGAAAACTTGAGAGTGGGTGCTGTGTGTGAGGTGTGTGAGGTGCATGGCTGCCCCCTGGTGGCTGCCTCGAGCTCTTACAGGTGCAGCAGAGTCCCTGTTTCCCGAGGCCCAGCAGCATGTTCTCACAAACGCTGCAGTACGTCGGCTTGTTGAAGTGCTTCATACGCCAAATATGGTGCCCGTCTTTCTCTGTCATCTGCGGGCAAGCGAGGAGACCAAAAGATGTTGAAAAGGACTATAAATGAAAAAAAGAACCAGTTGACCACAATGAAAACAGAGCACACAGAGTTGTGCTGTGTCCTCGAGGAACCATGGTTTATTCCTACAACATTAACAAAGAAAGGATGTTGTTGGGAATAGTAAGAGTTATATATGGAGTTAAATGATTGCCCTGTCACGTCACCTTCAGTCCAAGCAGAACAAGTAAAGGCACATTGTTCATGCCTCCCTTCAGCCATTCTTCCTGTGTGACGGTGCCATTGCCATCCACATCGATGGCCGTCATCATTTCTTTGAGCACCTATCCAGATAAGAACATCCACTTGTCATTTATCAACTAACTTACTGTACGTCTCTCAGCTGTTGTATGTAAGCTTGATCTTTCTGATGTTAAACTAACTCTGACTATTGTTAACATTTAGTTATCTCACCCCTCATCCAGAATGTTTCTTAAATTATTTAATAATACAATAGAGAAAAAAATGCAAGCTCAAAAAAATGAAAAAGGCCATCAAAATGAAGCTCATACTGGTCTGAGTTCAGTCACATCCCATCCCAGGTAATCAGCAGCTCGCATCATCTGGGCGATTATACGATCCACTTCCTGATGGAAAGATGACAGGGTTTACATTCACAGGGGATTTGGGTATTACAATATTCATCTTAATAACTGGACTCAATGCACCTAATTAACAGCAAGGGTAATCCACAATTTTTTTTGTCAAAATCAATGAATAGCTCATCATCTGCTTTTGGTGGTCAGCTCAAATATCCGCTGTCTATGGAATGGCTTTCTCCACCTTTAAAGTAGGTATACACAGCTCCAATATATACGAAACCCTTGTAAGTTACAGGAAAACAAACAGAACAGTAAAACTGATCTGGATATAGTCAGGAGTTACTTACGGAGCTGTCTAGGAGTCCGTTGCAGTCTTTGTCATACAGCTTGAAGGTAACTAGAAAGAAAGGAAGTCTGTCAGTGATCCAACCATTTGTTTCATTTCCTCAGCCCTTCCATATCATCAGTCCAAATCATTTATCACTGGTGAATGTACATTAAAATACACTGTAAAAGAAAATGCATCAGCTTGAAAAGGTAGAATAAACCAACATTCGAGCTTATCCCGGGGCTGTCCTTCCTCCAGCACTGAGAAGTAACAGGACACATCCAGAAGAAAGACCCCACCTGAAAATAAAGAAATGTACAGAACTTTTTTTAACCAAGATGACTAATCTCCAAATCTACACATACGGCCTAATTCCTGTAACGCAAAAATGTAACATAGAAAAACCGAGGGACAAACATGGGTGGTGGACAAAGTCTTAAACGGGACATATTCTAGGTTTGAAGCGGTGAATTCCCGAACACACTCAGATGATTGCGGAGCTCAGTGCTTTCTAATTAACATACTCCATCACTCCTTCTAGGTAAAGAAGAGGATGGGAACTTCAGAATATCTCACCTCCTTTGGGCAGAGGGTTCTTCGTGGTCCCGTCCTGCTCCACATGTTGGAAATAGTGAAAAAGGCGCTGGCAGAAATCAGCGGGGAAGTCATCCAGTTCTAGGTAGGTCTTGAGAAAGAGACCAAAGCCCACTACATCCACACACTGCGTAAAGAAATGACACTCATTGTCAGGACACACAGCGTAAAAAGAAAATCATGTGTTAGTGTAACATTTACATTTATGATCATTATTTATTGTACAGGGTATGTCATTTTGAGCTCATTTATTGATACTAATAAAGTTTTTCATTAAAAAAAAATTATGTGAGAGAGAGCAGAAAGGTGAAAGGTATTCTAAAAAAGTATTTCAACAGGCATGTAGCAATTCCTAATATAAAATGAATAATGAATCAATTTAAACTTGGGTTTTATTTTTGTTGAGAAACGTTTTTCTGTTACAATCAAGCTATTCTATTATTAATATTGCGATTCTTTTATCAAGCAAAATGGGAATATTCGGGTAACCTCATGATAAAATTAATATGGAGAATTGGGAAATGACCATGTGAGGGAATTTTGACTCTAGGTCAGCCTTGGAGCCAGTTAGGAGACACTTAGGTCAGTTGTATGGATAAAGTCTCATCTCCTTCTACTCCAGAATGTTATGGTTCACTGTGTTCAGCTCTGAACCAAAACATTGGTACGCTTGGTGCCCAAGCCAGGGAGGTGTTAGAGATTAAGGTTAATACACAGCTCTCAGCATGTGTCTGGCAGAATTGAAGTGCAAGTCACGAGAGTTGCAGTCCGGTTCTCCTTGGCCAAGTCTGTAATAAATATTGCTTCATAATTCATCCAAGTCTCCTGAAATATTCTTCCACCTGAGTTGACCTCCAACCTTAACAGAACTTCTTTCACAGACCACCATGTAAAATAAGTGTTACCAAATTAATTTCTGTTCAGAAGGCTTACCTCTCCAAAGCTGTGCTGGGCCAGCCGACCCCCAGGTTGAAACTCCTTAATCACATCTTTCACCAGCAGACTGCTATCTGCACAGAGGACATGGGAGGGGGGCAGGTTTAAAGGTAAGTGATTGGACGAATCAATCTGGTAGTGCTCTTCTCCGGTCCAGACAAGAGCAGGTGTAATTATCTATTCATCCATTTCTCAAAAAGTGCAAATACCCCCATCAACACTAAAAGCCTACACACCCTTTTAATTTCATTTATTTCAAAGCCTCTTAGTGTACAGGTCAACAGGTCTATCAAATTTGGTATTGGCTTATTGATGGGTTATTGATCATTGGTATTGCTTTAAGCATGCAGTTACTAAAAGATGCTAAAAGATCTTCCAGTAAAACGATTTTAAAAAAAGTGTTTGTTTTTTTAAGGATCGTGATCCTCATGGAATTTGTTTGTGTTGATGTTGAGTTAACAGAGAGAATTCCCCATACATGTACAGTATTTTACACTGCTGGTGTCTGATGCCTAGGGACTAATGCTGCTTTCCCTTTAGCTGAAAGCTGATTGATTCTCAAGTGACTGGAAAGACATTAAAGAAAGTCAGTTATCAACCAGGAAAAATGTGCCCAACCAGGTCAAGCAGAATGCACTTTTAAAACTAATCTTTCACCTTCCAGACATTTATGAACTTTTCTGGCTCTTCTCATCATCCACTAGTTACACTCACACCAGCGTTCTACGATTTCCTCTTCCTTCCTAAGTCAGAATCACTGACTTATTTCTTACAACTTCACACAACACCTGTACTTGTTACATGTCAAACTAAGTTATGTATCCACTGTTTGTGATGCATTAATGTATACGTTTTTTTAGTATTGCAGTTGTTCTACCTGTAAGTACATGTAATTAGTTACTATAGGCCTACAGCTATGCGGTTTAATAAATGTGTCACTTTGTATGAGCTAGTTATACAGTATGTTTTGTGTTTACGATCTTAACAATGAGTTTATATTTCATAGGCTTCTCATATTTATTTGAGTAAATAAAGGCCTAGCCAGTTTCATTCCACCACTGCAAATCATTACTTTCACAGTCATAAGGGGATATAACTGCAGTTGTACACTACAAAAACATATGACCTGATTAATCTATTGATTTCCCAAAGGAGAGATAGTCTTTTTGCTCGGCCTGACTCCACAACAGTGACAGCCACGCCTACAAAAAAACACCCCTTCAGCTGCAGAGTCTCTTTGTATTTGATTTGCACTACTGATCTGCCACTCACATTAATGGTTGTTGAAGTGTCATCAAGTGAGAAGGTAAAACTTACCTTCCATGTAATGCTGCAGCTGGATAAAATCCACAGGGGTCAGAGACCCTTTTGTATCCTCAGACGAAGCCATGTCAATCAGCTAAGTGAGCAGAGAGAGAGAGAAAAACAACAATGACAAAACAGTCGAAGAGACGACAGGGAGAAGCACATACAGAGGCAGCAGTAAGTAGAAGGAAGTATTTCATACAGAAGTCTTTAGTTCATCGACTCATAAACAGGTTTGCCTTCATTCCTTTGAAGTGAACACAACAAAACACTCCTCTTTGTGTCTACACTGATCAGCCAGTGTCTGGCTTCAGATATCTAGGAAGTTTGGGGTCTGTCCCTATACCTCAGGAATCACAGCTAAAAATAGACCTACTGTACAACATTCACTGAGTTCAAGAAATGCTACCATGCAGATATTCACGCCTTAAAAAAACTGACAAGATGAGGAGGAGTTGCCCAGTTTGACCACAATGAACTATAGGCTAAGTACCAGGTTGCACCTCCAGTGGTGTCAAATGAACTGTCACCAGCAGAAAAGAAAAAGAAATGCATTTAACCCCAGCCCATAGAGATATTCTGATTGCTTGATTGTTTGGTAAATGTGTCCTGCTATTTTCCCTGCCCAAGTCACCTATCACACAACAAACACTTCTTGTAGGCTGTATGTTATCATGTGTATGGAACATACAGAATAACCAGGAAAGCAAATCAGGAATCATCATTGAAGACCAATCTTTTAGAAAGGGGCATCAATCAAACAGGGTTGGGTGGGTCCCTGGCTGAGGGAAGGGCACGACCACGCAGGTGTTCAACATGTAGACAGGAAGAGGACTGCGCTCCTTACCTTTCCGCCTCCGCAGACTCCAGCGGGTAAATAAAAAGCTGTCCCAGACACGCAGCTCACTGACAGAGGACTCTGGCTGTGGCTGCTGCTTGTGGGTCAATGTCTGTCGCGGTATTAACGGATATTGGGGATTAGGAATGGGAGGGGGAGGGGCTTTCAGTGACACAATTACAGATAGTGGCACCGCCTCGCGCGCTATTACGCACACATGAACGCAACAGCCACGTGCACTTGTTTGGTGTGTCGTGCCCCCACGGCCGTGCCATTTCAACGAGTATACGCATTTCATAAATGCTGCTGCTTTAAGCCTCGAATTCTCCGAATATGGTTCAGCCCCTCTGCGTTGACAAACTGAACATGCAGATACAAATGAGTAGCCTATAGGTCTGCACAAAGTTGAAGGATGGCGGCGAGTAGTTGCAGAAGAGATGACAGACAGTAGCTTTGAATTAAAAAATAAACTGATGATGATCGGTCCGGTTGGCAGGTCAAAGGTCACTGGGCATTATAGGAACCTGTCTGAATGCAGTTATTAGGCTTTTGGTTTAATAAGCAGACAGGGAAAGAGTGGATGATGTATTCAGTGTAGTTTGTGTGTGGGCCCCTTTTTTCATACAATTACTGTATTAAATAATAATATTCAACTGAGGTGTATTTATCATTTGATAACACTTTTCTTATTTTTATTATAACAAAAAGTTGTTTGTGTCCCTTAAAAAATTGTCATATTGGAGAATCTTTCCATATGGATTAAGAATTAGCTCACATCCATTTAATAAATAACAATTATAGTATGAAATCAAACAAAGTCCTTGATTAGGAAAGGGACATCCTACCTTGGTAACACTTTACAATAAGGTACACAAAATTGTAGTAGCTACTACATACCTACTACATAGATATGTGTTACCTACTACATAGGTTTTTTTTTTGTGCTACCTATGTGTTAGGTAGCACATAGGGTTTTTTTTTTTGTTACCTACAACATAGGTTTTTTTTTTGTGCTACCTATGTGTTAGGTAGCACAAAAAAAACCTATGTGTTAGGTAGCACATAGGGTTTTTTTTATTGTGTTACCTACTACATAGGTTTTTTTTGTGCTACCTATGTGTTAGGTAGCACATAGGGTTTTTTTTTGTTACCTACTACATAGGTTTTTTTTTTTGTGTTACCTACTACATAGGTTTTTTTTTGTGCTACCTATGTGTTAGGTAGCACAAAAAAAACCCTATGTGTTAGGTAGCACATAGGTTTTTTTTTATTGTGTTACCTACTACATAGGTTTTTTTTTTGTGCTACCTATGTGTTAGGTAGCACATAGGTTTTTTTTTATTGTGTTACCTACTACATAGGTTTTTTTTGTGCTACCTATGTGTTAGGTAGCACATAGGGTTTTTTTTGTGCTACCTATGTGTTAGGTAGCACATAGGGGTTTTTTTTTGTGCTACCTATGTGTTAGGTAGCACATAGGGTTTTTTTTTTGTGTTACCTACTACATAGGTTTTTTTTTGTGTTACCTATTACATAGGTTTTTTTTGTGCTACCTATGTGTTAGGTAGCACAAAAAAAAACTCTATGTGTTAGGTAGCACATAGGGTTTTTTTTTGTGTTACCTACTACATAGGGGTTTTTTTTGTGCTACCTAACACATAGGTAGCACAAAAAAAACCTATGTAGTAGGTAACACAATAAAAAAAAAACCTATGTGCTACCTAACACATAGGTAGCACAAAAAAAAACCTATGTAGTAGGTAACATAAAAAAAAAACCCTATGTAGTAGGTAGCACGATAAAAAAAAACTTATGTGCTACCTAACACATAGGTTTTTTTTTGTGCTACCTAACACATAGGTAGCACAAAAAAAACCTATGTAGTAGGTAACGCAAAAAAAAAAACCTATGTGCTACCTAACACATAGGTAGCACAAAAAAAACCCCTATGTGCTACCTAACACAGGTAGCACAAAAAAAAAACCCTATGTGCTACCTAACACATAGGTAGCACAAAAAAAAACCCTATGTGCTACCTAACACATAGGTAGCACAAAAAAAAACCTATGTAGTAGGTAACACAATAAAAAAAAAACCCTATGTGCTACCTAACACATAGGTAGCACACAAAAAAAAACCTATGTGCTACCTAACACATAGGTAGCACAAAAAAAAAACCTATGTAGTAGGTAACACATATCTATGTAGTAGGTATGTAGTAGCTACTACAATTGTGTGTACCTTATTGTAAAGTGTTACCCATATTACACTCATTCATCTGAAAATTGGGTCATAAAAACCTGAAAATAGGTGTGACCCAGGGGGCAAAGTGATTTTATGAACATGGAGCGTTGTAAAAGGTTGTTCACCAAAAATGACATCTAGGACCTTCCACGATCACAACCTGGGTGGACAACCTTGTCAACAAGCTACTGAAAAGCTACAGCGGGCCGACATAGCAAATCAGAACCACTGTTTAAGTGAATGGGAGTGAATGGGGATGGGCTAATGGGGATTTTTTTTTACTTATAGATATCATTATGAAACTTTGCCAGTTGATTACTGACATTAAAACAAAAACGTTTTGTATTACAGTATTTTCCAAAATGTTTAAATAAATATGAAAAATCATCAATGTCTTACTAATGATGCGTACATTTGCATATCTGCAAAGCCCCAAAATCTAGATGTTGGACAAAAGCAGAGTCAATTTGTTTTTACATTTTGAAAACAAAACAAGTGTCCAACTGCCTGAAGCCTTTCCTAATCACAGTTCAAATTTGATCAATAACCCATTACATTACATTTCATGTGCCATGGACCAAAAGTGTCCTTTTGGAGTCTCCAGCTGGTATTTTAGGAAACGGCTAGACATTCCCTTGGAAAAAACTGTGTAAAAAATTCATTTTCTATGGGTTATTGATCAAATTTGAACTGTGATTAGGAAAAGCTTCAGGCAGTTGGACACTTGTTTTGTTTCCAAAATTTAAAAACAAATTGACTCTGCTTTTGTCCAACATCTAGATTTTGGGGCTTTGCAGATATGCAAATGTAGCATCATTAGTAATATATTGATGATTTTTCATATTTATTCAAACTTTTTGGAAAATACTGTAATACAAAAAGTTGTTGTTTTAATGTCAGTAATCAACTTGCAAAGTTTCATAATGATGTCTATAAGTTAAAAAAATTCCCTATTAGTCCACCCCCATTCGCTTAAACAGTGGTTCTGATTTGCTCTATCGGCCCGCTGTAGCTTTCCAGCAGCTAGTTGAGCAGGTTGTCCACCCAGGTTGGGATCCTGGAAGGTCCTGGATATCATTTCTGGTGAACAACCTTTTACAACGCTCCATGTCTGTTTTTTAAAAAAAGGGGTTTTTGCCCCCTAGGTATGTGGGATGATAAAGCATAAAGGGAATGGGAATTTAAAACCCCAAAAAATTAAGTATTGTGAGGGTTGAAAGTCACTCCATGGTGATATTGAATCAGGCCCGGTTCTAGACAGTTAGATTTGGGTGGGCCTGTAGAAATTTTAGGTGGGCACACTGGGCAGAGAGACCGAAGACGCGAGCGCGCGCAGAGCGCGCGAGCCGAAATTGTTTGCCCTTGTGAGATCTCTGCGTCTGATTTTTGGCACATTTACTGTGAATTGTGCAGAACACAATATGCAAATAAACTTTGAGTGTTGCTGTGTGGGAGATTTGATTCTTGCATGTTTTTTTTCTCCAAAATGTTTATGAATAACATATAATATACATTATATACAACATAATGTATCTTTTTTTTTATCGCAGTATTAACTGTAGGCAGCCTGAGCTGATTGAAGAGAAAGCTTTGGGACTGGGCAACCTGGATGGTGGTAGTCCAGAGCTATATACTATACAAATATATATAGTATTTCCACTATTGGCTCCAATGTCCAGCTGGGTGAAAATAGTAGCCAGCCGAGGTCACAACTCTGCTAGGGGGGTCCGGGGGTATGCCACCCCGGGAGATTTTTGTTTACCTTTTTAAAGTGAAATGCATGAATCTGGTGCACTTTGAGAGGAAAATTAAGAGGCTAAATCTGAGGAATTTTGTGTGAACAAATAATTTGGAGACACTGGGTCGGATGAATTAGAAGCTATTGAAGAAAGACACATGGATTTTCCATAGAAATATAAATTTGAAATAATATAAAAATATTATGCAGGGTCCTCTGGGATGGGCTTGGTGCTCTTTTTCTTTTACGGGACATATTTTTCTGTAATATAATGAATTCATTTAAATGCAGTGAGAGGAACAAAGCAGAAGAACTCTGTTGTCCAGTTATCTTTTTTTCCACAGACGAGGCTGAAGGCTATAGACTATACACAGTGCATGGGCAACTGAGGGCAGCCCCATTTTCAATTGTTTTTAAATTAACTCAATACACACTGTGCATGCCATGGACTTGAACGTGACGTGATCAGTTAACCTCGGATTACCTCCCAGATGAACTGATTCAATTATTAAGCTATTAACTATCTACCAAAACATTGTATTCCTTTTATTATATGATAATTTACATTTACATAATATGATGTTGATATCAAACACACAAACTAAAAAAAAAACAAAATAAAAAAATAAATTGGGGGGGCCCCCCTGGCAGTCGGGACCCTAAGCAACTGCTCATTTCGCTTATGCCTCGGGCCGGCTCTGCTGACCAGTGACCACTATAAGCGGGTGGGTAACTTGGAGGCAGGCTGTCCTGCCCACTCAATAATAAAATTAGAAGCAATGCATGGTAATGGTATATTCTTTAGTATTAATTAATTGTTCGAATTTTATTTGACATTTTCTTGGACACCGAATGAACAGGTCCGTCCGATAGTGGGTCTGGACTTCCACCTAAAAAAAATAAATAAAAAAAATTTGATTGGGTGGGCACAGCCCACATTTTGAATATGTCTCCTACTTTACTGGGAAGTCCAATTAGTGGGGTGTAACACTGTTGAGGTTGCATACAAGACCATGATTGGCTTCCAAGCTAGTTGTGATGTCATCTTAATCTCATATTTGATTGTTCCTTTGTGGGTTTAATTTTGAGCCCCCTCTTGTTTTTTATGATTTATTTGTTCCTTGTGTGTTATGTTTTGCTTGGGGTAGCCTACTTTAACTTTACAGGGACGAAAAATCAAAGGCTACAAGTTATATGGATATCACAACTGAGCTCAGCAGTTTAGCAGATCCATGCTACATGGATGTTGCTGAACTAAGTTTTGTTGTAGGTATTGCTTTAACAGTGCGTTAGGCCTATTTTACGCAGGAATTATTTTTTATTTTTTATTAATAAGTTAGTTTTGTAAGGATCCTGGCTAAAGTAAGCTACACTATATTGGGTTGTATGGTAATATGCTGTACACTTAGGCTATTTATTTATATCTGTATTCTTCATTTAAACCTGCAGTGTGTAGAATTTTGGGTTTTATTTCCTAGCAGATTTTGTAGAAAGTAATTATAATATCCATAAGTACATTTAATTTAGTGCATAATAGCTGAACATTTTTTTTTGAATTATTATTTTTTTCCTTAGAAAGGGTCTCATATATGTCCATATTTCTGCATATCTTGGACCAAGGCCTAGTGCCGCCATCTTGAAAGTGTCATAGTTGGAATGTCATCAGGTGCATTGTTTAAAATGTAGAATTGTTCTTGTCCTTGAAGGCCACCGTAGCTTCTGTTATTATTCGAAAGGGTTGGGGTTACCCAGGGAGCGTTGCATTCTAGAACTTTGTAGAACTTTCTTGATGATGTCATATTACACACTGCACCTTTAACTGTCTCTTCGCCGACTCGAGGCGATAGCGTCTCAGTCACTCAGTTGACAGCCGCATTAAAGAAGTAGTAGAAGAAGAAGCCGTTTTACGCAGGTGTTTACGTTTTCGCACTTCCGTAGCTGTCTAGCGGAATAACGTCACCCATCTAACGTTAAATCCCAAAATTGAGAAGAAACACTCGGTCATGTGTTTCATTTTAAATTTAAGCATTAGAGATGTCCGACAGATAAATATTATTAGGGTCGCCTGCTGTCCACTGTAGGCGCTGTATCGCGAGTTTTCCTCATTCATCACAGGCGAAGCTAAAGCTAAAGCTAGCGGTGCGTTAGCTGCGGGTCAGCGACAGTGGGCATCATTTAATAACTCCTCGCAATTTTGTCCAGTGTAAATTTCGATATCTTATAAAGGCAGTCATGGCCACTCGGCGTCTGACAGATGCCTTCTTGTTAATGCGGAACAATGCGATCCAAAACCGGCAGATATTGGCTGAGCAAGTGAGTACATACGACCCCCGTCTGAGTACACGTAGCAATGCTGCGGTGAGTTGTCTGCATCGTTTTGATATTTTACTGTGTGTGTTTGCATATAGCCAGTCTTTGAGCTGTAGTAGATAGATTACAAGTGTGTGTTCATAGCCTCTATTCATCACATAGGAATATTTCTACGCCGGTATTGCTGTCAGGGTTCCTACAGATCCGTTTCGAGTCTTAAGAGACATAATCATTCATCTAAAATAAGGCCTTTAGTTGGTAATAACCTTTCTCAAATCTATCTATCAAAAGTAAAATCATAAGACATGGGGAGTTGGGTTTTATATATATATGTAAAAAAGAGAGAATAAGCTGACGTTGCATTTTAAACACTTTAAATAGGTAGGCTACTTCAACTATTGTTGTTTTTTTTATAAATAATTTACAAATGCCTCTCACAACCATTCAGATCAACACGGTATGTTCACGCTGCCAGCATAAAGTGACACATTATCATTATTACTGTCATATTAGTTGTGTATTTTGAATGACCTGATTAAAATAATGAAATACAGTTTAAAAGGATAACCAAAATTGAAGTGAACCTAAGATAATTGATGTTATTTCTCTCCACGGTTACATTTTTTGTGAAATAATTCTTACATTTCATTCTGAATGGCATTTAAAAAAAAGCCTTGAAAATAAACTCTTAAATCTAACTTGAACTGTGGGAACCCTGATTTATGTGACCTGTAATTTGACCTCAGAGCTGATGGAGGGAGGATAAAGATCGCATATTTCAGCTCCTAACAAATAAGTGTCTGCAGTAAATGTAAAAACACTGTAATATAAGACTAGCAAAGTACTAATCAGCCTTTCTAAGTTTTTGAACGTTTATAATGCCTATCCCTAGTATAAAGTGTGCTGTGGCCTTTACATAGTAGATCAAATAGTGCTTGTAACTTGTGTGTTACCTTAGAATGTAGCTGGTTTTGTTCTGTACCTATTTAAATGTGACATAAACTGTGGAAAACTACTATACCAATCCTAAACCCTAGCTTTTCTCCAAGGTTTGAAATCAATACAACAGCATGTTATGAAAACTACTTGACCTCGACATTCTGCACCAGCGATTGTTGTGCTGCAATGCATCCCCCCAACAATTCTGTTGAATAATAATCCAGATTAAACTACATTACTACAAAGCAGGGTAGTCAACACATTTTCCTGCCATTCTCAACACCATTTTGAAACTTGAACCGTTTACAGCTCTTCTTCTGTGTCCCTGCTAGAGGTCAGGCCAGGTGCAGGATACACAGTACAGCTTGCAGGTATAGAGTGTGTGTGTGACTATTCACACACAGTCTACAGTGTGAACATTTTAACCAGTGAACTGTTCACTGAGGTATTTGAATTTCTGCCAGCCTTTACACACAGAGGCATTGAACATGCAAGGCTAACCCATAAGTAGAGGAGGTGTATGCCCTTCATTTCCTGGAAAATATGCAGCCTCCAGCTACCATGAGGTTAATACTAAACCCTCATTATTTTTTCCTCTGGGTTTCTGATGTTCATGATTGCTTAAAATACCTTTCACTGACCCAGAAAAACCAGAGACCTCGGTAAATAGCTTTGGACACTGACTATGCATCTGTGCATCAGCAGATATACTCAAAGTAAGGTTAACCAATAGCCATGCTGTGGCCTGGTATTCCAGAGCAATTTATCTTTTTTTTTTTTGGTAAAGTGTATCAGGACCGATAGTGCAGCAGCTTTGTTTGGCAGATGAACTGCTCATACACTATGTATCATAGTAAAACAATAATGAAGGATCCAGGAGTTTCTAAAGTTCCTCCTACCAGGATCTATTCACACTATTTAACTAACACTCCTTCCACTCCTTATAAGACACTCCCTACACTTTTCTAAACCATATTGTGTGTCGTGTTGCTCAAATGGTGATGACAAATGTTCATATGAAAAATAATGTTTAAAGTTTATAATCTTATTTGTTTCTGTTCAATGTATGTTTGGTCCTGTTCTACTTGTATCAGGCTTCATCCATGTATATTGGAAAACTGTGTTGATATAAATGTCTTGTGTACACCAAATGTCAGAAAGATGATGTTGGTATTAAAACTAAGTATTTTGCCAGCAAGATTAATCAGAACACCATACGTACGCTATTTAATAAACTGACTTTGCCATGAGTCGGTGAGTGTTTCTCAGATTAAACACGCACCAGAGACAATTATTAAAAACAAGTCATATCATACGAGTTCAGTGAACAATTCGATCTCGGAACCGATCTTGTGATTCATTCCTGCTCTTCATTCTCACTGCTTCTTACATTTATTGATTTGTTTCTATTCAAAATCACTGACAAGTTTCTGGATAATAATGATTTTATTTTTGCATTCCCACTCTTCACACTAGTTGTACACTTGTTGGTATTCACTGCTGATTTTTTCCGGGTCTCACCTTCTGTTACTTCTGTCTTTCTCTCCTTTTCCCTGTTATTGGATGGGACCACTCTGCTATCTGCAAATCACATTAGGAGTATGATGAGGTACTGTCTTTTCCCTACGTTGTGGAACTACTTTATATTATACGAATATAAATCGTTCATCATCATCATTATGTTGAATTATTATATAAAATGTTTCAATAGAACCATTTGTCTTTTCAAGTTGGCTGATGATCGGATGGCCCTGGTGTCAGGAATTAGTCTGGATCCTGAAGCTGCCATTGGTGTCACCAAGAAACTGCCCCCAAAGTGGATAGACGGGATCGATGAGGTAAAACAAACACAATGTAGAAGGTTGTTAAACCTTCGATTAAAGCCATACAAATGCATCTTTTAGGAAACCCGTCATTTTAAACTGGTGCATTTTTTTCCTTGTAAGCTTGTGCATGAAGTATAGTCATGTGGCTATTAACCACTATTATGTTTTTCCTTTTAAGATCCAGTACGAAATCACACGGGTTCGGCAGAAGATGAAGGACCTGGCCATACTTCATGACAAGCATATGAATCGTCCCACGCTCGATGACAGTAGTGAGGAAGAGCATGCCATAGAAATCACTACTCAGGAGATAACACAGGTGCAGTGTTTGGCCAGTGAAGTGAAGACAAAAATGCTTATTTTAGTTGGCAGATTTTGGCAGAAGAGCGTTATATAGTATTGACCGTATATTCTCTGATTGGACACATCTGAGAATGCTTCTTGTTGAAATGAAGTTTCTGCTTGCCTATTCATTTTCTGTTCATTTACAGATGTTTCATCGGTGCCAGCGAGCCGTGACCAGTCTGCAGTCTCGTTGTGGCCACTGCACGGAGCAGGAGGAGAGGTTACTGAGAAACGTGGTCTCATCCCTGGCTCAGAGCCTGCAGGAGCTCTCCACCAACTTCAGGCACACACAGTCCGGCTACCTAAAACGTAAGAAGTGCAGTAGAGATGCCATGACCATCTCCCTAAATTCCTCACATTTGCTTCTCACATTTTTTGTACTATGAACAAGGTTGTTTATTGTATCATGTCTTTTTACTTTGTATTTTTTTTGTGTTTGTCATCTAAGCATCGTGTCATTGGTTTATATTCCAGGTATGAAGAATCGAGAAGAGAGATCGAAGCACTTTTTTGACTCTGGACCCCTAATGGAGGAGGATGAAGATTTAGCTGTATATGACAAGGTGATGGGCTCTCCTTTATTTTTTTTCACTAAAGGTGGAGCGATTCTGAAGAACACTTGTTGACAATCAAATCACTTTTTGTCAAAATCAGTGAATATCTCCTCACGATCCGCTACCTGTACCACCGTAGCTAGCAACATGCCCATTAACAGTGCCTAGACTGTGTTTTTACACTGGATTTATTTTCAGCGCGAACACAATATGTACAGGTAAAATGTGATGCTGACGAGCATTGTCCAGAATCACTGACTCCACCTTTTGAGTCATTCAAACAATCCTCCTTGAGAGTTCCTCCGCTATTTGTTTTGCTCATGCTTCCAGTATCCAGGACATAAAGAGCAAGTACAACATTCTTCAAGTACGAGCGTAGTCGAGATAAGAAAAGCAAACATCCATGAAACGTCTGGATGCACACCCGCTGTGTTAGTCACATTTCATCAACCCTAAACATGATTCTAAGATGGTTTAACCATGCAGCTGACAGCTTGTGCACGTTACAATGAAAATGGTTTCAGTGCAACTTTTTTTAGGGCAACATTGACGTAAAGCCTTCTTTATCTATGTTATTGTTTTTCTTTTTTCTTCTGAGCAGTCTCTGCTAAAGCTGTGGTTGCATTTTTTGTTGCATTTGTAGCAATACTTTTTAGTTTTGAAATCGCCCACTTTTCTTTATTTTTTGTTTCAGGGGTTCACAGACGACCAGCTTATGCTGGTGGGGGAGAACACGGTCATGGTTGAAGAACGAGAGAGGGAGATCAGACAGATAGTGCAGTCCATCTCGGATCTGAATGAGATTTTCCGGGACTTGGCTGGAATGGTGGTAGAACAGGTAAATCAAGCCATCCTGACACAATCACACACAATTAAAACATACTCCTAATTATGGAATGACTCCACACACATGCCATACAGCATTCCTTTTCTTATAAAGAATCTGAACTAATTACTTTCCTTGTTTTACAAAATTCCCTATTGTTCTTCCTCCAGGGCACCGTTCTTGACAGAATTGACTTCAATGTGGAGCAGGCTTGTGTTAAAACAGAAGATGGATTGAAACAATTACAAAAGGTAAATAATACTCCGGTCTACATACACATTTTGACGTTTTTTGGATATTTAAGTTTGAAAGCTAATTATGAATGTTGACAACGACCAGGAAACCAAAAAAACAACTTTCAGCATGCTAAATACACGTTTATCATATCATTTACCATATCGGTTCGGTTAACGTAATCAAAAGATGGAATTTGTTGAGACAATGAATGTTGGCTGTTATTCATAAATTTGAATACATTGAAATATGCTGTATATTTATTTTCTTATTTGTCTGCAGGCGGAACAGTATCAGAAGAAAAACAGAAAGATGCTGGTCATTTTGATTCTCACCGTCATAGTCGTCGTTCTAATATTTATTCTTTTTGGAACAAAGTTTTAATTTTGCATTCCCCCGGCTTCTGTTTTTCTGTGTGGGTGTTTGTTGTGCATCTGTGTGGACTTGGACTGGGTCTCGGTTCTACTCGAAACAAAACTGACTGCCTTACCCACCAGGAAACGACAAGAAGAATTCCACGTCTCTTTGTAGGTGCTCTTCGGCCCATGTTTTGTCTTTTGATTTGAATGAAAGAAACAATCAACAATCTGTTTGAGCCGTGGCTATTCTATCAAGTGACTCGCACTCAAATAGCTTGGACTCAGGCAGAGGTTTGTCGAACATCGGTTATGTTAACGTATGTGTCTTCACAAAAGAAAAACACTTTAAATGTGCAAAATGGACTACCAATGTTTAAACGCTAAAGCAGTCCCCTGCTTGAACTCAAAGCACGATTTGTGATGTTTTCTGTGTGACAATTCATCGTTTCTGTCCAGTAACATTGCAAACCTTTTTATTTCTATGAGGAAGATGTGACTAGAATGAATGTTTCTGAAGGAAATATGCAGTAGATCTTTTTACTGCAAATTCAATATAATCTCAACATTACCTGTGTCCCAGCTCAGTATTTCACCTCTATAGATTAAAAGAACATGTTTGTAATAGGACAGTTCCATATTTTATTAGAATAGTCATTCAGTACCAAAAATATTCCTTTGGTTAAAGGACCATCTAATCTTTATTTTATGTTTATTATTATTATTGCTGTACTCCCTATTTAAAGGTGCTACGAGGAACTTTTAATTATTTCTGAAACAGTCAAATTTTTTATCTGATGATCATAAATGACATGCAACAGCAAATGAAACCATCAGTGCAAAGAATTCTATTTTTATATAGTTGTTCTTAATGCCTATTTCTAGCTATTTCATTGGTACGCTCACCCAGGAATAACAGCTAGCGAAGTAAAAACACTACCCCTTTTGTCCAAAGGGGGTGCAAGAATTAACAAAAACTGAAAGTTCCTCGGAGCACCTTTAACTAAGAATACTGAGATTGTTGTTAGTCCACTGTTGGCCTGAGGAGCTTGTAGACAGCCCCATGCTTCTTCAAGTTTGCCCTGAAATTTGAAAATCACTCCTGCTTCACTTTTCATAAAGTGCTCATTTTAAAACACATAGCTTTTGTTTATCGTGGTCCCTGCATTAAGTGCTACCTTTTTTAAACTCTTGCAGTTTGCACATATTAAGGCCTGGGGGGCAGGTGGTTGTTATGGATGTAATACTACTGTCATCTGTAAGATGAAAAGAATTTATTTATTTTTTAAAAACTTCAAATAATCGAGAGGTTCAGAGGTGTTCTGTGTCAGGCAGAATGACTTTACCTATATTGAGTAAATCTGTTGTCTAAACCCAACATTTATTGTCCTTTCCACTGAAAGCTGTGATGTATGAAGTCTGCATTATGATTTTTTTTTCCCAGATTGGACACATTACATTTTAGTTGGCTGTGTTGAAAATTCTTAACATGTTGTGTTAAATAGAAATTGAAAAGCTGAAATTCCGAAGAGCTTGACTTGACATATCTGTACAGGACTCTACACTGCATACACCTGTTAAATCAACTTTGTCATTGATGTGAATTTGTGTGTGTGCGAAAAAATTATGTCTTAGTGGTACTCTACTTTACTTGTTTGTCAAAGAAAAACAGGTTAGGATACAACAACTTGGGTTTTTTGTAATAAACCTGGAACATGGTGGTGTTTTTTTTGTGTGCGTTTGTTCATGCATTGATGCATAAATACAACCAAAACAATACATTGAATATTAGCTGTTTGGACAACTGATCATGTAAATAATGTAATAGTTTAAAATGTGAAGATATTCAGTTTTTTCAGTTTTATGCCACTGTATATTATGTATTGTTAAACTGTTTCAGACAAAATAAGCAATTCAATGTTTGATCCACTGAAGGATTAATCAGGAAAACAATTGGCAGATTCACTGTGAAAATAATTATTAGTGGCAGGCGGATTCATCAGTAAACCTGAGATATATGCATTGTTTTGGAAGCAGACTGGCTGAGAATACTGTCTGTGAAAAGATGACCTAATTTTTCTTTGATGCAAAAATGGAGGGATGTTTCTGTGATTCATGGACCTATTATAATTTTGCTATCTATCTCAAGGCAGAAAAGTCACCAAGTACAGTATGGTATCTCTTATGAATAAGTCATGCAGTTTTCCCCTCAAAATTACAAACATCGCAGTGTGATGTTGACGATATGTAAAAAGGTGAAGTGTAAATTATATTACTCTCCATAACTTCATATTTCAAGGCTACATATGCTGGACTCTTACCACTTTTCTGCTGTCTAAATTTTTTTTTAATTTATGGTGCAGAAAGTTATTTTAGGGTCTTTGAAAGGCCCACTGTCCCACTCACCCGGAAACTAAGTGTCTGTGTTGCATTTCAAATTAAAAGCTTCTTAACACTACACTCAAAATAGATATGACTATCTAAACTCACCCCGTTTCATGGCTTTGTAGCCTACAGGCTCAAATTAATAAACTGACAAAGCCCCAGCTAACTCGGTTGATAGGCCTACATTGTTTCCTTAATTAATTTACAGACAGCGTTAAACTCATAACATAAGTTTAACCGCCTGATAAACGCGGTGACAATGGCTTATTAAGTATTTTCAATGTCTAATAATTTCGTGACGACTTGGCATAACATTTTCTCCTTTATCTATTGGTAGTCTATTGTCCAGCTCACCAAGATAAGCTAACAGTTCATGCTAACGTTGACCTGGAAGGCAATCCACCGTGATGACCCTGGAGCTCATGTTCGTTAACGTAGCCGACTTTATTAAGGCCACATTAAGTAACCGATTTATGTCACCTCACCAACCATGATTTGTGCAGGGGACGAGGACTACCCGTTCCCTGTGGACGACTGTCTTTTTGCTGACACATTTTCTCAGGACGCTGTTTATAGTTTAGTAGGAGAGGAGCTGAAGATCAAACAGGTGTTCGGGGCAAACCTCGGCGTGGCTGCCCGGGTGTGGGAATCTGTAAGAGCTGCATTCTGTCCGTGTCGACGTTATGAACAAAATGACAGCAAACATAATTAACGGATGTGTGTGTGTGTGTGTGTGTGTGTGTGTGTAAACAGGGGTTACAGCTGTGTTGTTACTTCGGGGAACAGCCGGTGGAGTTGAGGGGAAAGCGCATCATAGAGCTGGGAGCAGGGACCGGTGTGGTCGGTATTTTGGCAGCTCGGCTCGGTACGTTTTCGCTCCTTTCAAATGTGTGTCTGCAGCACTGCGCAGGAATAGGCCTACACGTTAATATTTATGAGTGAGCAGCATTAGCCCCTGGGCCCTTTCCTGAGTTGTTGCCTGGACAGTTATCACCGTTCCCCTTTCTTGTCCATTGCAGAAGTAGGCTTATTTAAAAGGTGGAGTCAGCAATTCTGGAGAATGCATGGAACAATCACTTTTTGTCAAAATCAGTGAATATCTCCTTACGATCCACTTGTAGCCTGTGTGCAAACTGAGAACAATAAACTTAGGCCTAAGTTGTGTAAACCGCCGCGTTTCTAGCTAAGATGGTCCCTCTTTGTTTACAAAAATAGAAATGTCTTTGTTTTAGACCCACCAGTTTACAGAGCCTATACCTTATAGGATCTGTATTAACACCAGATTTTTTTCCCCGCGCTCACTCAGTAGGAGGCTACACAGATAATGAGGAGATATTCACTGATTATGACAAAAAGTAGCCATACCTGACAACAAGCGTTCTCCAGAATCGCTGACTTAACTCTTTGCAACAAGTGTTGCTATAGTGCACCACTCTCACAGCCTTGCCAAAATATCCTATAGCCTATCTAAAGCACATGAATGCATGTGTTGGTTTGGGGCATCCGTCTGTAAACAAGATTTAGGCTTCTTGCAGTTAATAAAGCATCTTGAGTTGAGAGTTGCGTCAATATTGGAATCTAATTTTCCTATCTTTTTAAGGCGCAGATGTGACCCTCACAGACCTTCCTTTAGCTCTACCACAACTTCAAGCCAATGTCTCCGCTAACATGCCTTCCAGTGGTTGGCATTCCACCCTTCCCACTGTCCTTCCTCTTGCCTGGGGTGAAGACCACATGGACTTCCCCTCTGATTGGGACCTGGTGCTTGGTGCAGATATAATTTACCTCCCAGACACGTACCTGTTGCTAGTGCAGACACTGGCTCATTTGTGCAAGAACGGAGCCGTGGTGTATCTCTCGTCCAAAATGAGAGAAGAACACGGGACTCACAGTTTCTATGAGGAGCTTCTCCCCAGCAGATTTAATGTGGAGCTTGTCCACCGTAATGACGAACAAAACATTAATATCTACAGGGCATCTCTAACGAAAAGACCAGTGACAGCAAGGACAGCCTGTTATACCTGAGCCTTGGATTAGTTGTTGTTCTGAGACCAGATACAACTCTGGTTTCTTGGCTGCTTTTTAAAAGAATGCAAAATGTAATGCAGCAAATGCATTAGGCACAGCTGTCAGGATCACCAGCTCAGTGTAGGCCTACTTTTTGAATAACTCATCACTTGAAACACTTATTTAAGCTGCAACTTTGTGTTTTATAGTTCAACTACAACTTGTTACAATTGTTTTGTACGATACCCTTGCAAACATAAAAAGGGCTTCCCTTTCATTGATAAATGTATCAGTCACTCAATCAACCATATGTCTAAACTTTAAAGGTTAAGGTTAGATTTCAGATGTCATGTGAAAGCCTGACGGAGTCTTTTTTAATGCACCAAATATTGTGACTTTGTCGAATAACTACTTTTCGTTTGATATTCAGTCACTTGAGAAATTTGTGCCATCCTATTAATTTCTCTTCTTACAAATGATATTGTTTTTACAATATAAATGTTATTACAAGTGTCAATGTGTCATTTGTTATGGGGATGCGCTCGTGGTGTAGTGCATAGGCTCAGTCCTCAGAAGCAGTATTCTCTGCATGTCATTCCCCTTCATACCCCATTTCATCTCTGTCTCTCCAACCTGTCTACTAAAAAGTATTAAAATGCCAAAGAATAATCTTTAGAAAACTAACTACAAAAAGATAATTCAAAATTGGAATCATAATGGAACTGATCAGATGTGGTACATGTTTTTTTGTGTGTAATTTTTTATTGCCACCAAAGCACTAAAAATACAGTTTGCCAGCTACTGCCATGTAAAACAAGTACAAGATGTCATTGTTATTTTCTTTAAAAACAGCCTGAATACCACGTTATCGCTGAGACAGGGATCTGTCTATGCCTTCAAACGTTAACCCTTGTGTGGTGTTCGGGTCTGTGGGGCCCATTTTGATTTTTATTATAAGAAAAATTATGGGGGCGCCCTCAGCTCAGTTGGTAAGGCGCCCCCCCCCCCATGGGCCTCGGCCAGCAGCGGACCCGGGTTCGATTCCAGCCCGCAGTCGTTCTCTGCATGTCACTCCCCTCTCTGCCCTATTTCAACTCTGTCTCTACACAATCAATAAAGCATAAAAATGCCAAAAAATATCTTAAAAAAAATTATACTATTAATTATAATTTCAAACTGAGACTCTTTGGCCTTGGCTCATTTACTGTGAAGAACATATATCAGAAAAAAAATTCAATGAACACATACAGTACACGCCCCCTACACATTTATATTACATACAGGATGTTCGGGTCTACTGGACCCAGGGCTAATAAAAGTGGGGAAATTATAGGTTTTGGATGAGAAAAAAGTTTTTGATGTAGAGGAAGAGGTGTCAGATTGAGAGGATCACTCACTCTCTCATGATCATTATTCATCATAAACTGCTTATTAGGGGTCAGGTCGAGGGGCCAGCAGCTCCAGCAGATGACCGCAAACTTCTCATTCCCGGGCCACATTGACCAGCTCTGACTGGGGGATTTTGAGGTGTTCCATGGACAGGGTGGAGATATAATCTCTCCACCTAGTCCTGGGTCTTACCTGAGGCCTCCTTCCAGCTGGACGTGATAGGAACACCTCCCTAGGGAGGCGCCCAGGGGGCATCTTGACCAGATGCCCGAACCACCTCAACTGGCTCCTTTCTACACATAGGAGTAGCATCTCTACTGTAAATCTCTCAGGATGACTGAGCTTCTCACCCTATAGAAGAAGAGGATGAGATTGAGCATCAGCTAGTTCCAAAACAAAGACACAGGACCAGCCTTTAGCAGCCAGCCCTAGAACCAGCCCATTAGCTCTGTAGTGTAAACTGACCTGAATGGGTTAAATTTCCAATGAAGTTCAAATAAATTAAAATGGATAGTTATGAAAAACCTTGCTTCATATGTAAATGTGTTGAATCTATTCCCCCCATATCTTTACTTAAAGAGTTTTTCTTGTTTTATTAAATTTTATTTAAAAAACAGACAAAAATCATAAACGTGATCTAACAAACGTAAAAGGGCAAATATTTACCATATATGCTGTTTAAATTGCTTTTAATTGAGATGAAGTAAACATCTGTTGAGTATTTTAACATAAAATGTTTGATTGTGTTGAATTAAAAAGCCCTAAAATGCAGTGGGTCCACCAGACCCACGAACACTGGCTGTGTAACAACAATATGAACACCACACAAGGGTAAAGCATCTTATCAGTACAGAAAACACAGCGGCATGTTTGTACATGTTTAGGCGTCCCTTTTTGGTTTTACAATTATGTTACGCTCAAGAAGAGGTCTGAGCTGCATTACCTTCACATTGGATTGAAAACAAGTCACAAGTCGCCCTTAACACCTATCTTATCAATGAGCTGCTTATTATGACTGATTTGGCATAGTGAACAGGTATAGGCCTAGGTGTACTTTGTTGATGTCTGTATTTGCGCTTTTGTCTGTGGTGTTCTGACTGGTTTGAAGCGGGCGGTGTTCTGTTTGTAAAATGTGACATCACATACTGCCTGTACTGTACTCATCAGCATTCAGCCAGTGTTCAATCAAAATGTGATTTTTGTGCAATCTTTGGGATTGTTTACTTGTGTTGCCAGGCCACTGTCAATAAAATCTGATCAAACCACACCCACTCAGTCCCAATAAAGCTGATTTGTTGAGTAATTAAAAGTAATTAATTATACCTAAGGATTTTTTTTGTTCCCAAAACTTTGTTGTGCATTTTGCCAGGAAAATGTTATTTCAAAATTAAATAACAGTTAAGTACTTTCACAGGCCTCAAATACTTGAAAGCTGGGTCTAAAAATATCAAAATATAATACAGCCAATGTATCTTGAAGAAATCAAATACACTTTACAGCACTGAATAAACAAAATAATCTTTTACACATTTCTAGTTCTCTCCATTTGCTTAGGTTGCAAAGCTGTAGATGTCCAGTACAATATTGTTTTATTGAGATATATAAAACCCCAAAACAAATGATCATCCCATCGCAAACTATTCTGTCAACATCAACAGAATGCCCGCCCTGCAGCCTGCTGTCTGTACGTACTTCATCCCCTCTCTCTGCTGATGTACAGACTTTCCGTTCAGAGAAGGAAAGCCTGTTTGTTACGCTGGAGAGTTTCAAAGAAAGGGAGACAACCCGTCCGCCGCCCGCCTCTCCCTCTGCTACAATTCAGCCGACAAAACAACAGATCCCTATCTCCATTCACAGTCTGCTCTCCATCACACCTCCCACCTCCCCACCTATACCACACGACTCTCATGCAAAGTGCAGTTCTTCTGTTTTTGTTGTTTTTCATGATTATTCTTGGATAAAATTATGAGAACTGAACGCTAGGAGTAGGTGGTGATTTTGATTGGATGGGGGGAAAAAAATTAAGAAAAAAAATGTAAACAAAGTGTTCCAATTAAAACACTGAATTAAAAAAATATATACAAACATTTTATTTTATTTAAAGTAGGATGTGCGCTCTGTGTGCAGTGAATTACTTGTAAAATACATTTTAAATATTTGATTCTAATAATAAGACAGAAATGACCATTAATCACATTAAATTGAGGTCAAGAAGCCTTTTCGCCTGAAGCTGTGAATGCATAAAACTCTAGACTGGCAACTACATGACAGTTTTTTTTATACCTGCATGGTTATATTCAACTGTGTGTCTTTCTGAACTAAATCCTTGTTTTCATTACACAAGTTATAAAAGAAATCTTACCCCCATGTTGCCTTCACCTTAGTTTTGCATAACTTTAAAGACGATTGATACAGCCAAAGATAGTATTTTTTAAAACCTGATTCCTCAGTGGTATTGGAACTGCGCAGGTTGGCTGGATAATAGGAGGGTGGGCTTACAGTGGCAGGGGAGTGTGTGTGTAGAGTGGGAGGAGGACTGAATACCACCATCCTTTTAAAACAAGTTGCCCTGTTTGGACTTCATTAGATCTGATATCACCTCACAAGCATCAAGGAAAATACTCGAAAAAAATCAGTTAAAGGTATGTATTGTGTGTACCTGTCTTTCCAATTATGCAACAATATCTAAAGTGCAGTTGAGATTATCGCTTTTATATAAAGTCATTCTCAAAGTTAGAATATTAGAGTATTGTTCAAATCTTGAATTCAAACAAATTCATTTTCTGCATTTCAAATAAACATGGTGACCAGAAATATCTAATTGTTTTTTTTTCCATGTTTCAGACCTGTGTATGAGACCAATAGATGGAGTTCTGGCCTGGGAATCAGGGGCAATTGCCTCTATACTCCAAATTTGGTACTGTTCCTGGGAGACACTGTACACATAAGTAAGTTCAGTGATGTAATTACATTTTTGATCAGAGTAAGCAGCCTCATTCGATGTTTGTCTGACAATACTTGACACCCAAAACATTGAGTGGCAATAAGTGGTCAGTTGATTCATTGTCTACGTTAGTGTATCGACTAACTTCAATTCTGACAAGTTACTGCAAAATAATCTTGATATATACCAATTTGATCCCAAATTGCTGTTATAACAATGAGCAACTGTGAAATTGTTGGCAACACGTTATACACTTCATTTATTGATCAGTATCAGGCCATATGGATCAAAAAAAGAATTCCAAAAGGAAAAAGGGAGCCATTTGCAATGGAAACATATTCTAAAGCACAACATATCAAAACATTTAATGTGATGTGGAAGATGACTTTGTTGAAATTATTTAAATTTACTTATCCATTTTTCCATCGTTCTAACCACAGCTACCATGACAGACACCAGGCAACCCATTATCCATTGTACTATGGTGAGCAACAGGATCAAAACAGGGAGTCCAGTTACTGGACTATACCAGGATCAAGAACAGGAGGGGCTCCGCAGGAGTACTCTAACTGGACGGAACAGGAGCTGACCCACCCTACTTCTTCTCACTTCTCTTTTGCTCTAGACCGTCATTCTCAGCAGCTCCAGGAACTGGGAGAATATCAACCACATGAAGCCAGAGACAGAGAGTGGACAGCAGCTCAACGAGCAGCGAGGGAATATGAGAGGGAGGGATGGCAGAGGAGGTGGGAGCACTGCAGTCCTGTCCGCCTCAACAGGGAAGCTTCTACTAAGAGGAACGACAGTAGCTATAGAGAGCTGGAAGCTTGGGCAGCTCGATACAGCCATTCACTACCAAGGAGGAGACGTATAGAAGCAGAGTTGAGGGGTACCTCTCAGGGGCTGTTGGAAAGCAACAGGGCTACAGAGAGGGACAGCAGGGCTGGGACAGATTCTCGCGTTGCGGCACTGCAACAAGTCATACAATCTGCAAACATCAGAGAATCAGGACAGTGGGATAGAGCCAGCAGACAAAGAGCTCCAAACTACCATCCCTCACAAACTCCTTCCACTGACACAAGCCACATGTTGGATATGAAAGAAACAACCAGCTACCAAAGGAGGATGTTTAGCCAACCTCCGGGCTATATTGCTCCTCCTCCCTATAACAGCCCACGCAAAAGTTCACCTGTATTGCCCCAATGTGATACCAGTTGGGAGCAGGAAGTTAAGAGACAAACCTACTGGTCACAGCCCCCACTCAGAAAGCAGGATTCCTCTGTAGCTCTACAGGAACAAATAAAAGGAGACCAAGAATACTTTACTAAACCAGATGGGAATCAATGTAACTTCCAAGAGCTTGAGGGACTAAAGCACCTTAGACAAGAAACTGCTTTACAGACAAGCATTCCAATTGGTATTAAAAATGCACACATACAGCATGAGGATATGGCTCTGCAATGGCCACAAGTGCTACAAGCAGTTCAGAATAAAACGGTCAACAAGGAACCGTCCTCAAAAGTCATTGAAGGAAGGAAGTTCAGATTAAACAAAAAGACAGGTGGGATGACCATATTCTGCTTAGTGTCTCGCATAGCAGGCACCACAGAAACCCCATCTTTGCCATGTTGTACCTTGCAAACAAACATTCAGAACACAGAATTTGGAGGGGTTTCTGAAGGTCTCATGGACAGTGGCAACATTTGTCAAACAGACAAGCTCGCAGATGAGGTAGACTTCATTGCACCAACACCCACAGAGCAGTCAAATACTTCTGATGCTAGAAATGTCAAAGCCCAACAGGAGGAGACACTAATCTGCTTGGAAAGTGACATGATTGAGGATACTATATCATACAAAGCAGAGATAGAGGTTGTTTCTCCAGAAAAAGCTAATACAAATTATACAAATTCTATGTTTGGAATACAAGTTTCTCAGTCAGTGCAGCCTGTGTCAGTCAAGTATCCTTTGTGGAGGGAGCCTAGTTTCACAAGCAGGTCTGAAACTGAGACTCCATCCACATGTTTGAAAGTAAACAGTGAGGAAGATGAATCAGATGTGTTACACAACCAAGAAGACTCTGCTAAAGTTCTTCCAGCTGACGTTGAAGTAAGAAGACTGGACATCGCAAAAGACACAAAAGCTGAGGACAGTAAGGGTTTATTGGTTATAGACACAACCTGTGTTGTTGTGAAAATGGAGTTGATACCATCACCCATGAAAGCGCATGTTCACTATTTAGATCCCATACCACCAACTGAAGACAGTCCATGTGATATTCAATCAACCGTCTCTCCTGATAGCATCAGTCTGCTGAATCTGGATGTGACAACAGACCAAAACACAGAAAAGAACCCCTTGCACATAAGTACAAGGCCTGAGAGTGAACCAGACACAGATATAATGGAGGAAGAGACACCAGAGGGAGAATGTGATATTTATTTTCCTTGCCTTTCCACAAATTCAGTTTATGAAAAGGAAACGCTGGAGGATCGAGCTGAAAGAATCCTAGGAATCCCTCTTCGGGACTGCATCACTGAGCATAAACCTGAAGATCCAACGTTGCTTATTGACTCGATTTTGCAGGAGCAAGAGGTTGAACCTTCGTCAATTGAAGAAATCTACATTGATAAAGCAGATGAACAAAATCCAGAGGACACAACAGAGGAGGAACAGTCACAGAATCAGTTAGAGGTTGACCAAACAGAGGATGCAATACCTTTGCAAAAGAACGATGATGCAAAATATCAGGTGGCAAATGAAGATGGTGAAGTATTTGTCTCAGCAACTCAGGAGTCTAATATGTCTGAGGAGAATAGCATTCACTCCCAACTTGAAGCAGAAATCAAAGCATCCCTGTCATCCTCCAATCTTAAATCTCTCCTGAATATATCTGAATCTCCCATAGATGAAGGACTGGATCCTGAGTTGAATTCCACAGAAAACCTAGCTCCTTACCCCGAAACCTGCTCACTTCCTCACACCCCGTCAAATCAACTGCCATCTCTTTCCCCCCTTGGATCTACTGACTTTTCTACAAGCTCCACTTCCTATACAAACCAATCCCATAGCCTTTCTCCTCTTGTTTTAATAGATCAAACCGCAGATGCAGTGTGCATTGGTATAAAGGACCAGGATGAAGGAGGAGAAACGTCACAACTATTTAACAATGAGATCAGAGATGCCCGTGGGGACCATGCCAAAGATATGACAGAGGTACTGGTGTCACTGCAACAATTTAAAAGTGAGCAATCAGACGAAAATGCTTGTGTAAAAGTGAGCATTGTCACAAATGAGCAAATAAAAAAAGAAGACAATAAGGAACCTACAGACCACATTATGGAAGAGACACTTACAATATCACAAGAAAACGCCACAGAAGTCAACATTTCACAGCAGCAACTTGAGTGTGTCACATCAGAGGATGTGGCTTGTGAAATAGAGAGTTGTATGACTGAGCAGCAACTACCAAAAGAAGTCAATGAGGATCCTACAGACCACATTTTGGAGCAGACAATAACTCAAGAAAATGTGACTGACTTTCAAACTTCAAAAGAGGTCAACATTTTGCAGGAACGATTTGATAATGGACCAGAAGAAGTTGCCTCATGTCTAAAAAAGAGCTCTATAACTGAAGAGCAATCACAAAAAGGAGCCTATGAGGAACATATGGTTACTTTGGAACAGACAACTTCCATAGAAAATGCTACAGACCATTACATTCAAATAGGGGTTAACACTTTGCAAGGCATCAAACCACAGACTGAGCCTTCTAAGTCTTGTCTGCCTTCACTTTCTGAGTCAAACTGTGAGTTGTCTCAGTCACCTTTGAATGTTCTCTCGCTCTCCAAGCTTTCTTCTCAACCAGACGAAACACATAAGTCAGACCCAGTCTGTCCCTCTTCTCTAAATCCTGATTCTGATCCGGCTTCTGGTATCCCAGAAACTGTTCCTGCTCATTTTCATGTGGACCCTTGTGAAGGACCCCTTCAGTTCTCCTCTTCTTCCGATTCAGCCCCAGTCCTGCTTTCCAGCTTTTCAATTTCTCCTTTGCAAGACAGAAGTGAAAGTGTTTCCCATGACTTAGACCTCAAAGAAGAGCCCCAGTATCCAAAGTCGCTGTGGGATGCGGTAAATCGCATTAGGAAACACACAGCGCCCGATTCTGAGAATGAGGAGGAGGAAGTGAGTGAGCTGTGGGATCCAGAGAGCGTAGGGGACGACTTGGGTCGCACAGATGTGATGGAGCAGATGAAATCTAACAAGATAACATTTTATGAAGCAGGTCAACAAGAGGAGAGAACAGAATTAGGTGTTGAGTTTGTAGGGGCGGAACTGATCCAGCCACGTGGCCATGCTGAAGACGACACACTGTCCTGCAGCAGCACCAGCAGCCATGGATCTGGGGACACCATTATAGTAGCAGATGAGGACGAGGTTGTGGGAATGCCACTTGATTCCGAGACGGGAATCGAGACGGAGGGGGATGAGAAGTTAAAGACGGAGGAGGAGCAATGCTGCTCTGGTAAAGTAAACGATGAGACTGCAGCTAAGGAAGAGGAAGATGATGGAGATGAGAGTATCACAAATAAGTCTAGTCAAAGTGAGGAGTGGCTGGCTGAGGGAGGGAATATAACAAGTAAGCCAGGGGAAATGACAGAAACAGAACTAAAAGAAAATGAATAGTAGGTGTTAATGCATTCAGATGTCACAGATTAACTGATGATTGAAAATGAGTCTGGTATGTTTGAGTATCGTACTGCTAATAACCATGTAAATTTGTATATTGCCTACATAACAATTCTATTTCCTCAGTAATATTGTGTAGCAGATATTCACAAAGGCCAATGTCATTTTCAGTTTCCTTTTTAATTTAGAGCTTTGACTTTTGATATACAAGTGGTGATGCACATTATCTTATAGAAATGCAAGGATTTGAAATTAGGGACCTCTAACATATCAAAAACCACTTCTGTTTATTTAACAAATCTATTTTTGTAAAGCAATCTTTTCATAGTATTTCTCCCAATCTTAATCTGCTGTTTCTAGAATACAGTTTTTGAGGTGAAATAGCTGTTACTTCATGGTGTGGTTATATTACTTGAATAAAGCCATTGTGAGTAAATAAAACAATGGACTGCATTAAAAAAATGCTTTCCAAATGTCATATTGTGTCCTTCAAGGACATCTGGTCTAGTGGTAAGAGTGTTGTTTTTGGTATGCCAACATGGACAATAAAATCCCTAAAATGCCCAGAAAAATTGATCTTAGAATTAGAAATCAAAAATTCTGAATTTCATGACAACTGGTCAAAGTCCATCTGAGGAAGATTGTTTGATATAATCAAAGCCATTTAAACCAATCAAAATGTGTAAGATCATTGCCAGAAATGACAAGAGGTCAACTTGGTATGGGTCATGCAAGCAAACATCCAAATAATCTGGAATGAAATATTTTAATGACACAAATTCATGATCAAATTATGATTGAGGCTCAATGACAAACAATTCAAGAATTTGGAGGTAAACTTGTCTCAATCTTGTACAAATATATATCTATTGATTAAAGACAAAACCGATGCAGGAAACGTACAAAATGTATATAACTGTAAAAAGGAAAAATCTGAAAAATGTCCACACGATGACAGCAAAGGTCATTTTCCACACATTGAAAATAAATGATACCAAAAATACTTCCTGACCCTTCTACTTCCGACAGTACAACATGAGGGCTTTCTAAGCATGAGTGTTTCATTTTGTGGACTACAGCACACTCTGGTGGGATAACAATAGAGTTCAGTTTTACTAGACTGAAGGAAATTATCCTCTGCTCTTGATCAAAACTCTTAAAAATATCATATTTCATCAGAATTACAGCTATGTGTGTGAACTTTGCCTGGTCCTGAAGTTACAAATGACCAAATTATTTAATGCTTTTTTTTAGTTTGATAATTGTTTAGAATGGCAGTAGGTTTGAATTTGCAATCATACACTTCTTGTTTTTCAGATCTCAGCTTTTTTCTCTTTTGCTATAACTTTGAACAAATCTTAAGTTGACAATTTCTAAATAGGAACATTTTTGATCGAGTCATTCAACCTTGCCACCTATGCACTATGCAGTAACATTACATTTTTTTGGACTGGTTTTCTGCATTGTAATATATTTCACATCAACAGTAACAATACAGAGACTGGTGTTATAAAAGGCATCAATCTTTCAAAAGTTTAACATTACAAGGGACATTTTTTCTAAGCACATTTTGTCTTTTGTGAAACTAACTCCACTTAAATCATCTTCATTTCTCATCTTACATGATTCACCTTTAACATTGTGGCCAATTCAATTTTGTTCTGAAATTCAAACAAAGAAGAACAGAACTGACTGATAAGTATTTCCTGTGATCCGTGAGAGTTCAATAAATATTAATGATCATTAAAAACTCTTTACTGAAGCTAGAACTGAGAATGTAGATGGCATCAAATGACCATGCAGTCCTGGTGTCTATTCACTGTGAATAAAGACTAATAGCATTGATCACGTCTATGTAGCTTTAGGAGAGATATTTTCAATGTGCATGAAAAAGGACCAGTTAGCCAAATTTCAACCTGACCTGTGAACTTGTCTTTAATTGAAATGGTTACTAAATATTCACAACCAATCCTGTAACTACTGGAAAGCCTGACTTCAGTTTGCAGTTTCACAGCTTAAGTTGTATCTGGTCAAAAGCATTTGAAGGCAACATGAGCACCTTTATGAAACACTGAATATTGAAATGTATAATAACTTATATATATAACAGTGTATAAACAAGTGACAGGACAGTCCAAAGTGATATGGCTAAACAATGGCAAACTGGTCCTCAAATGCTAAAAGATCACACATGTATTTTCAACTGGAATTTCTAATTTCTGACATAATTTTTGTATACATCCTGCACCACTGCCATAGTGTAAACCGGCGATAAGTCACAACTGAAGATATTTACAGCACCAAATCTTTCCGTTTCAGCTGAGGAGAGGTGGCAGCGATGGAGAGGTGATATCAAAGTTCGTCATGGTGCATTTTGAGAGCGTGGTCGCACAGGTCTGCAAATCACATGGGACAGGAATGCAAAGGACTCAAATACAGTTACGGGAGTTGAATAATAGCAAAAAGATGTGTTACGTTAAATTATGCGTTAAAAGAAAAAGCGGGCACACCTGTCCTCTTGCTGCAGAGTTTGTCTTTGACGTTATCCGTCTCGTGGGCGAAAAATTCAATTATTTCATCTTCATTCTGCTCAACAATTGTTTCACACTGGAGAAATAAGTAAAAAAAGAAATGTTACGATTTGCAGTAGGAATCACAAGATATGAGGATTGGTGTTGCATAAAATTATTACAATTCAGAAACTATCATTAACAGTATAACCATGGCAATGCAAGGCTGTTAAAACATATGATGATGATGCATTTAATAGTTGATGGAATTTCTTGGATTGTGCCAAAGGTCTGCAGAGAAAGCTGTACTCACTGCAAATTTTAAACTTGCTGTGACTCTTGAATCCAACGTGGCCTCCGAGAGGTCCATGGCCTCACCGTTTCGAGATGTTGTCCTTATGTAGGACTTTCTGTTTGTGGTGGAATCGGTGCGCTCGCCGTAGTCTGTCATCCTCTCACACACATTCTCCATCAGCTCCAGGAGGTTTCCCTCTGAGCGAGCCAGAGGAACCTGCAGAGGTCATGAAAAACTCTGCATTAAAGAGGATTTGAGCTTTTTCTTCATGACAGTGAGTCAATTGTAGAGCTGATTATTTTTCAGTGCCAGGTACTGATAGACACATTTCTCTCTTGTAGTGTAAACTAGCATAAACTACTTTTCATCAAAACATTTTTAAATTAGGCCAAAGTCCTGAAATGCACAATTTTAAAGTTGTGTAAACAGCACAACAACTTTGCCCAAATGAAGAAATACATAACAAACAAAAAAAATCATTCAATATCTGAACAAAGAATGCTAAAACTTTTTTTTTCTTCATTTTACCAGATTTGATTCATACCTGAACACAATAGCTCAACTCAATATCCGTTCCTGATCTTTAACACTTGGTAGTTAAATTATTAGAAACAGGGCTGCTACTAGAGATCATTTCAACTATCAATACATGTGCATGATAGTTTCTCAATGAATCAATAAATTGGTTGCTCAATAAGACCTCTGAGGTCTATATTTTTATTTTTAATCCCTATATTTGAGAAACTGGAACTACAGAATGTTTGACTTTTTTTTCAATAAAATTATTAATCTCACACCAAATAGGCTAGTTAAGATGTCGTTGCAGTTCTAACTTGTTATTAGGTAGGTTAGTAGCAGCATCTCATCCCATAGAGAAACCCATAAATTGATAAGCCAAAAAATACCTAGGCAACAACACTTCTTGTGTACACTGGCAGTGTGCCCCCTGGGCAGAGATTTCTACGTGGCTGTGCTGCTGCAGTCTCACCTCTCGGATTGACTGGCTGCCGTCCGGGTTGATCCTGAAGGATCCCGTCTGAATCATCTTCTTTGGATCAACTTGGGAGATGGCCCACTCCATCTCATCTACCAAACCCCTGCATGCTACGGGGAGCATGGAGGGACACACACATTAGGACTTGTCAGTGTTATTTGTTGGCTGAACAGTGCTAAGGTGCAATGCAAAAACATAGGCTACCTCCACATCTAATGTCCTGTCCTTGTCTGGCTGCCTGGCTGAAGCTCAGGAGGAGACACAGAAGCACTAACGGCGTGAGCAAGAGAGCCGCTTCCCTCATCTTGTATCTAAAAAACACAGGTGAGACCCTTAGACCAAAAAAAACACAGGCTGACACATCAACCGGCAAGACAAACATTCAAGGGACTCGGTAAAACATTAGCTTGTTAAAGCTTCACTGTCATACTAGCACGAGGCAGGGCAACACTGAAACTCAAAACAAATATTTGAACCAACTTTTCATTCAACTTACTCAAGTATGTGGCAGTGTTTTCCGGAGAGCACCTTATGCTTTTACACGCTGTTACATCGCATTCGGCGGAATGTGGTGACGTAGCAACGAAGCTTCTCGACTTTAGGGAGTCGCACTCGAGACAGCGCCCTCGCGTGACCAGGAAGAGGCCGCAATGATGAATGATGTTCCCAAGACAAACGCTCTCAGCACAGTCCTAGGTAATTTTGTTGTTTAGAATGTAGCATTATCAAAGTCAGAAATCCAAATTGGAGATTGAAATTAACTGCAGAAGGGAAGGAGAGGCTCAGGTAAAATGTTAGCCTTTTACTTCACTTGTAGGCCTACCTTAGAAAAAAGCAGCCTCAATAATACAACAAACTAGAAACAATAAAACATACTTTGTGTAGAAACTATGTAACAAAATATAATAACTATTCACTTACAAAAACAACGATTGAAGGGAGTGAAAGAAAATGTTAAAGTCATGGTCACCATTCACAAACATATTAGCTGGTAGCCCTATCACACCTGTGCAAAGGCCTATATGCTATCTCACTCATATGTATTGCATTGAAACTATCAAATGAGAGAGAACTTCCAGCAGGCATAGGAGGAAAATCACAAGTGTTGCTAATACAATGGGTCCTATCTATTAAAGTGTCCCAGAAAGTCATGATGGTGAGCCAGCATGCAACAATATTAGGACCCTGAAACTGAAGACACTAAATGGATATTTAGCCATCATTAATGTTTAGTTACACCAGTACTTCAACCACTAACATGTAACAATTTAAAATGTCTCTCCTTATAATTACCAGACAAAAATAACTGACAAAAAATTGATTGCCTACTTAGGAAACATTTAATTAGACCTAGAGTTCGAATCCCTCAGTGACAGTTTACTACAAGTGTGGGAAGACATATCAAAAGATAAAAAAGGTGATACAGTTTTTACATTTGTTGCTGGTATAACATAATAACATAGTGTTGGATCTTGAGAACTTTCTTTTTAACATTCAATAGTCGCTAATAACACCCTTTACATCTACTCTCAAACATTTCACTAATTAGCATCATTTTCGTGGGAAATGAAAAGCAACAGAAGGATAAGGTGATGAGGGATGCAGAGTAAGGAGCAGCAGAGTAGGAATGTTTCACCAAGAGAAGAAAGACTTAGAAACAATAATGCATTTTAATGCACTGTTTTCAACTGCATTTTCACTTTTTTATTCAACAAGAATAAAACATTATTCAAAAATATAATCATGTTAACAAAAATGTGGTGGCAAAAAAAAACTTTTCAAAAAACACCCTTTTAGAAGGGTCTCGTTTCTGTATAATACTGTACAATTTCTTGGAATCTGGGAAAATACAAAAGTTAGTTACACTAACTTGAAATACAATACAATACCAATTTCCTGTCTGGCCAAAATCACAACAGATATACCCAAATTGAGAATCATCAATTAATTGAGGTCATTAGTTTGATTTTCACAAGTAGCAAGTTTATAACGCAACCCGCAGATCATAAGTAGACTAACATTTTTTTACTAAATTGTTTTGTCCTGCATTCAAATATGTTCAACAAATGTAGATTTACTAATTGCTAAGCAATCTCTTTCTGCTGCGATCCCATCAATCCTCCAACTTGTTAAGAAATATTATATCATACTGGGTTAGCTTATATGCTTTGAATGTCCATAGAATTTAATTAGAAATCCAGTGCTGTTTAATTTTAATTTTAATGAAATAAAAAGTGTTCCTAAAAAGGTCTTTTGGACAAAAGATTTGGTTTTAACTTGGCTGGCACAAGCTGGACTTCGCAGGATGTTATTGATTGTATGATCCTCCTTGTCCTAGCAGAATAGAATATATAAGTTTCCTAACAAAAAAATATTAGTATTCCATAAAGTATGAAGGCAAATTCAGAACACGATGGTTAAAAATAAAGCACTTTTTGAAGATATAGCCCCTATACCTCATCCCTATGACACACATCCTTACAATGATTCTACTCAATGAACTAGAGTTGATTTGTTCTAATAACAACTTTGTGAGTCGCTTGCACTAGCTCGGGTGTTCACTCACAGGGCACAGTGGTGAACTCAGGAGGCACTGTGGTTGTCTGCTCAGTAATTATAAACATATAAGTGCAGCAGTTCAATGTTTGGTCAAGAAATAGGTTTGGTTTATTTATTAGCTCAAACCAGAAGTGCAATGTGTTTTTTAAAGATGGATTCATATTCTTGTTTGGTTTAATTTGTTGTCACATTTACCATTGACCAACTCATCTGTCTGCCCCACAGTACCAACTACAATGTTTTTCCTCCATATAAATCTCAGAAATAAAGTTGAATTTTTTATAGCCCTTTTGCACACATCACACTTTTGCGCAACTTTGGCCATTAACAAATACAATAAAAAAAAAAAAAATGCAGAAGTTGAACAAAATAAAAATATTTTAAATCAAACTAAACACTAAAGCTACATACAGGCCAAATAAGCATTTATTATCAAAACTACACATAAATAAAAAAGAACAGACCTACGCTCAACTGAGAAAGATATTTTGGAAACAAAATGTAAATAAAAATAATAGAAGATACCAAACAATTTTAATGTGAGAACTGATTCATACCATGTGTGACAGCTTCCAACAGGCTGAGAAACACTGAGGTGAAGTCAGCTGTGATTGCTACACTATATCTCTCCAGCAAATGTTTGACCTGAAGTTCATACATGACTTAAATGGGAATGCAAATGTGCAAAAAAAAATATGCACATGTATTATGATGCAGCATAAAGCTTGTACCTGCAGTAACAGTAACTTTTTTTTATCCCACCATAGAGGACCACTGGAATAGGGATTTTTTTTCAATCCTACACATGCTGCCTTTATATTAATATTTTACAATTAGCTGAAACCTTTTCGACCAGTCTTCAAAAGACTTGGAAATAGTTAAAGATGTACAGACCTAAGGGCCGAGAACAGAAATTCCCAGAATCTTAAACAGATGGCGTAACTGTATATAAAATGACATAAAACTGCCATTCTCATGTAGGTATATTATATAAAAACAAGAAAAAGTGTGACTAATCACAAATAAATACCTTGTATATTTTTCAAAGGTTACATTCATATGTAATATATTAATTAGAAAATCCACTTGTCCAATATTAACATCTATGAATGTTTTAATCACTTGATCTTCAACATAGAATAGAAGAAATGCAACTTTTCACTGTTTTGACCCCACTAAACACATTTGTTGTTAAAATCATGCAGGAGCTTTTATGACCTTTTGTGAGTAAATTCACATCGGACTTGGGTTGGGATGTGTAACAATTTATTTTTTATGTCCTGTCAGCTAAACCATAGTTCAATTTAAGGTGAATAAACTAAATGAAACCTGTCTAATTGGCAGCCATATTGGATGTCTACTACACTGGGACTGGGCTAAAAAACAACCAACTGTGTCTCTGAACTCATGATTTGGATCACAATGGTCCCAATAATGTGGAATTGTGAGTTTATTGTTGTGTGATTTCTGAATGGGGCGATTGTCTGTAATTAATGTTTATTCACTGTGCACGGTCACATGAGCCTAAACTTTTCAGACTTGTCCCAGACAGCCATTATTTGCATAAACATAATTTAACTGAGACATCAGTGATGGAAGAAATCCATCACTGTTTCAAACAGGAAGAGACGTGTGGCGTACTACACTATGTACTGTAAGGACACTTTGTAAATGTGTAAGGCACAGAGAGGTGAATACGAAGATGTATACTGGTCAAACTTCAGCAGTCCCACTCTTCAGGCAGATCATTACTGACAAACTTTCACGTCCACTCACAATGTGTGTCCTCGTCCTATCTCTCGACTAAAGTATCGGTGTCCATGTCGCTCAGTAGGTAAATGTCTGTGTGCCGTGACAGGCCCATTGGCATCTGAAAGAGAGAGAAGACATGGAGGCTTTATCATTGAGGGTTTATGTACGGACACATACATTAGCTTAGCATTATTTTATAATTCACGAGGACAGCCGTCATATAATTATTAAAATATTCTGACCCTACTCTACAGATACACACACAACCATTTATTCGATACACACATTTTACTTCTCATGACCTGTTGCTCATTTTATGCTATTCTTCATATAACTCTCTTTTGTTCAGGGAATAGAAACCTAAAGAGTGTTA
Source organism: Ammodytes marinus (assembly GCF_949987685.1). NCBI lineage: Eukaryota > Metazoa > Chordata > Actinopteri > Uranoscopiformes > Ammodytidae > Ammodytes > Ammodytes marinus. Next base: position 29,698,726 of record NC_137233.1, read on the forward strand.
GGTGTTAGCATGTTACAGTATTGTAAGTTAAAGGACAATATGTTTAAAAAAAAATAATTTAATAATTAAAGGAAAACATCACAATCAATGCTGAGTTTTGATCAGAGGTAGGGTCCAGTCAGCCCCAAATTTTATTTTGATTGTTTTATAATTACAGATTGATTCAGGTCAGGGGCTCACCTCGGGTCAAAGTGATACTTTCCAAACTCAACTTTCCCCATTTAATCCTGGAGAATCCTGCACAAGCGCATTTCCATTGAAAGATGTCCTATAAACCCATATCCTTTAAAAAAGGTGAACAAATTTAATTTAGCCCTTTAATCTGGGAAAGAGAAATGTGTAGTGTTATATTTAACATTGTGTTGGAAACCCCTTAAAGTCCAACACATCTTGGTACATAGTAAGTGAAAATCTAAGTTATTTGTGGTTTAAGAGTTGTTGTAAAGCATGTCATAAAACTGCCACCAAACAGGAATAACTCCAGTTTTTCATAGTTCTGTAGTATTTTATTCTCCAAATATGGGGTTTGATTAACTCCTAATGAATATTCGGGCAATGTTTTTATTATGTATTCAACTAAATACACATAATTCATAAATCCTTATTGAGACATTCCGACAGAAGACGCCAACAAATGCCCATACATCCATTATTTACCATTTATTTCAAACACATTGTTGTGATTTATCCAGTAGCAATGACATACACTTATTCAGTCAATCCCAAAGAGAATAAATGGTTGACAACTTAACTTCAGTGTACGCAATACTTCAGTGTACACATGACTTCATTACAGTTTCCTCTGTATCAGTACAAATATGCATTTGCAATGTTTTTGTTTTTGCCAAAAAGTTGTTAATCTGACATTAGTAGCCTGAAAAATGTCAATTTAAACCTTGAGGAACTTTATGAAAGCATTCGAGAACTATGAACCTGTAAACAGTACCTGATCCACCACATCAACGTGAACATTTCATCATTTATTGGATATTGCAACAATAGGTGCACTTCTTCTTTACGGATATTTTTTATTTAAAAACTGGATTTGTAATTTATGATGTGAGCTTAATTACCACCAGCCTCCCTTTATTCAGGGTTTGGGCACATTCTGTTTGCATTCATTTATTAAATAAGATTGTTGTGTTAGTAAAACAGGCTTTGTAGTAATCAACATTTTGAGGTCTGTAACCTCATGTTAAAACTCTACATAAATATTAAAACTAGTTTTGTACAAAATAAAATTAAAAATACATTTAAAAACAAACTAACAATGTTGAGAAGGTTGAATAGACGAACAAATGTTTCCTTCCTATTAGGAGACGGTCTTAAATGTGAAAGCGCAGAGCGCAGGACACATCAGACTCTGCATGAACATTATCGAGTGAATCTGAATCATTTTATTCTTGAGCTGTGTGGGTTTAGGGAATTTAATTACTGCTTTCGGCTTTTAAGAAAGATTGCAGATTGTAAAGCCCTCTGAGACAAACTAGTAATTTGTGGCTTTAAAAATAAACTTGACCTTCCCTGTACTTTTTTTTTTTTTTCTCAACAAAAAAAAAGCAAAACACAGCTTTGTCATGACAATTGTAATGACATTATTTTTAAGCCACCACATAAGCAGGTCTTTTCCTTTTTAGGAATGATAGGCACTAAAGGAGGATCTGAGGATGAGACTGCGGTCAAGTAAAGCTTCACTTGTATCAGGCTGCACACACATTAATGCGTACCTGGATGATTACTGAAAGACTAACAAGGTGCAGTGAAGTACAAGTGTCAGCTAATATTTTCCAAGTTTAAAGTGCACTCTAGAAATAATTTCACAAACCAGTTGGGTCTTGATCACATTAAAACAGCAGTTGTCTTCAGGCAGCCTAACACCAGTTTGGTACATGACCAAGGAACCCCTAACAGTCCTCCATTCTTGCAAGATTTCAACCAAATCTGATTTTACAATACATGGATTCATATGTTAACAAACAAAAAAAAATCATCCCTTATTCACAGACTTGGTTGTGTTTACCAGATGTCCATTCTAGACACACCTGGACTCCACATAAAGAGAAGTGACAAATTAAGTAGATGCATAATTCATGCATGATACTTAAACTTGCCAACATAAATGTGTTAATACTTTGTATGAACCACTTGTGTCAGAGTATGTGTCACTTTACATACAAGGGTACGTACATATATATATATATATTTCCTTAGAAGTCTTCTCAAGTGTCAAAATACTGGCTGGTTGTGTTGTGCTGGTGGATTATTAGTTTGGATCCTTGGGACCGAAAAATACACCAACTTCTAAAGACCCAGCCCTTTACAAAATAAACACGTGACGAGCAAGGAAAAAGATGCTCTCATCAGATCCTAACATGATCTAGAAAAAGGTTCCTGGTTGTGTTATGGCTCAGAGTCTCCGAGATGAAAGAGGAATGCTGGTGGAAACTGTCCTGTTCAGCTCTAGGAGTCGTACTCAGACTGCTCCTCTATCAACACAGCAGGCGGATTGCTTACCCTGCTGCCAAAGTCCAGACAGGTAACCCCCAAGGCAACCAAACAGTGCCATCCCTGTAGACAACAACAAGGGGGGAAGAGAGAAAGAGAGAGAGTTCAGGACAAGATTGGGTTTGTGCATTTTTTTCTTTATACCTGTAATCGTTCTGTAACTGTATTCATTCTTCAGGTTACGTAGAGGTCCTGTAAAATCAAAGTAACTGTGCCTGTGACTTTTCATCACTGGATTCTTAATTAACGAATTTATAACGTTAAAAAATTAGCAGAGTTTTAAAACCAGTTAATTAATGACAAAATGATTTTTGTTTGTGCTCATATCTGCACCTTGCTTTGAGTGTGTGTGTGTTCCCACAATTAGAAGTTTAGAAGTGTGAAGATTTGACATTTATTTATTGAAAAACACTCCTCCAAGTTAGTTTGAAAACTCTTAGTTATTCTCAACCTTAGGATCAATTTCACATGTTGTCAAAGAATCAGTGTCTGCATAAAAAAAATCACTTAAGCTGAAATGTTTGTAATGGTAATGGTGCAGTGATGTGTGAATGCAACGCTGCAGATATCCAACTCACCAGGTAGCATATGAAGCACAGGTAGGCTACGGAGAGCAACGCAGCGATAACGTATAGCAGCACGCTGTTCAGCGCAGTTACGTAAACCACCACAAAGTAACTGTTGATCGCACAAACCAGCAGTATGAGGACGCCTCCGGAAATCTTCCAAGCTCTAGGGAAACAATTGAATAGGACCGTTGAGAAACAATAATTCAAAGTATCATGAAAATACTTTATAGCAGGGGTGCCAAACATACGGCCCGCGGGCCGGAGATGATTTGATCAGGCCACGGCCTGTAGAGCATATATTTCTGAGTATGTCAAAAAAAAGTAAGTCTCTAGCCCATTCCTGTGAGGAGTTATGAAATTTTAAAGAAATAACCAAAATGCTCACTCCAGCCGCAAGGGGGCAGCCAAAATAAAAAAAAAGCACATTTTAGCAACGTGGGAAATGGTAGATTGCAATCTTGCTTCACCGCTATTAATGTTTCCTCCAGTGCTGTATGGCAAAGTAAAAAAATAAAAATAATAAATAAAACTTTTTATTTTTAGTGCAGAACAATTAATGTACTAGCAAGCGCGGTGTGTCTGCGGCTCTGTGCGCGCAAAACGAACAGGAGCATGCTAGTGTAGGCCTACAAGATTTATTTCCTAATTTTCCGTGCTGCTCTATTTTTATGTTTTAAATTGGGAAAAACGAATTCCAAAACAACCAATAACCTCTGTATTTAAAAATAAATCAAAACAGTAGAAGTTGCACTTTTATTTAATTGTATTTTGTACTGTCCGCATGTTTGCACAAAATGTGTCCCTGTACATATAGTAAACAAAATTGGACAACTGTAAGGTCAGTGCCTGTTGTATTTGTGTATTCAAATAAACAGTTGTTTATTTCATTAGTGCGTATTGGCATCTTTGAGCAAAATACCCCCAAAATGTTTGCTGCGGCGCTGCGCGCTGCTCCTCCTATTCCCATGGCCAGCAGCAACCTTTACTAAGACATTTCCTGGGGGGTACAGAGATCCCTTGTGATCCGTGATAATGTAGGTTACAAATGTAGGCTGAGTGTTAAAGCATATTACTGAAAAACAAAGTTAGGGATTTGGAGTTATTTTGCCAATATTGTACTGGTCCGGCCCACTTGAGATCAGAGAGGCTGTATGTGGCCCTCGAACCAAAATGAGTTTGACACCCCTGCTTTATAGTCTGCTACTGCGGTAAGTCATAGTTTGCGTAACTGAATCTTAGTCTGTCTAAAAACAATGTGACTGCCTTTGATTCTTTTTTCATAAACAACATCTAACTATACTTATTGGCCTAAATGTAAGAAAAAGGTGTCCCTAAGACGATCTTGAGCAAACAACATGCACTTGATTTGTGAATGAATAACGAAACACATAACTACACCGAATATATAGTAAATATATAATATAGTAAAAAGACTACATAGAGAAGAAAGTCATAATAAAAAAAATTAGAGAAAAAATTGAACTCACAGTCCGTTTGCAAAGTCGTTCATTATAGATGTCAGACTGGTGAAGGTCAGAATTGGGATCAACGCAAATGGAAGCTGTGGAACGGAAAGAAAGGTCAATTTAACAAGGATTGTAAACAGTGAAAAAAATTAAAACACAGAAGAGCAGATTGTGAAAGAGAGTCCTGACCTGCATGCTTTGAAGCACGTTCAGGAAGTCGTTCATCCCCGTCAGATGCTGCACATCCTGGAAAATGGCTACCAGCAGTGTAGGCGTGATGGCTATGGAGCGCGTCAGCAGCACCCGCGCAAAACGGGACCAGCGCAGGTTCAGGAAACCCTTAAGTAAATATGGAAGTAAAAAAAAGTGAGCTAACAACGTTCCATTTATTAAATCCCCCCCTCCCCCCTCCATTTTAAGGTGCATGGCCAAGACACTCTTACCTCCATAACAAACTGCCCAGAGTAAGTGCCTGTCATAGTGGAACTCTGTCCAGCTGCCAGGATCCCGATTGCCCAGATGTAGAGGGCTGCAGGGCCAAAGAAACAGCCCAGGACCACTCCCTGTACAAACAGACACACAGAGGGAGAAATAAATCATCTATCATCTATCCAACCCCTTGACAAAGACAGAGAGAGATGATTATTGAATCATGTAGTGCTGGTGAAAATTCTTTATTGACAAAAGTTTTGTTCATCCATATTTTGAGGCAATGAGTTCTTTAACCCATTGATGACTATGGCAATCTAGGATGCATGTCCTTAATGCCTGAGGGTTTTCTGAAAAAATAGTAGGAATTGTCAAGTCTACCAAAACCTTAATATCTAAGCCTGTGTAGCACATAGAAACATGAAATAAAATACATTTAAAAGTTAAGGTTCACAGGTTTTATCTAAACATGCTCCCTTAGCGCTTACAAACCAACAAATATTTCTAAAAATCGTCAAAATTAGATGAATTAGAAAATTATTAAATATTGTTAATAAATAGATGCAATGTGTTGTGTGATTTTCGTCAGTAGTCTATAGTAGACCTTGATTCTGCGCACCAAACGCCACTAACTGTTCTGTCGCCGACATAGCTGGCGTATTTTTATTATTATTTTGTTTTATTTTTATTTTATTTATTTTTTTGATTGACATGATTTTCGGCAAACCCCACAACTTTTGGGTGGTCACGTGGTCTTAAAAAAATCAACAAAACCCACCTCATGTGTATTTGAACCAATGACAGTGCATTCTATGCTGGGAATGCCATGAAAATTAGATAAAGTAATAATGCTGCGCGACGCAGCATCAGGCAGGAGAGCCAATGTGGCATCGCGCAGCAGCCGTCATCAATGGGTTAAAGCCCTTAAACTATTCAACAAAATACTAAAATAAGTGTGTAGAATCAAAATTGGACATAGCTTATAAGTGTTATTATGTGGACTAAGCCAGAAAAAAAGGCAAACAAAAATAAAAGACCTGTCGGGAGCACAGACTCTTATAATTAAACCTTTGTGTGTGTGGTATTTGGCCTAGCAACATGTAAAAAAAAAGCAGTGGTGCTTCTTTGGGTGCAGTTATCGTTATTAAAGAATAATACAAACCAAACAAAAGTGTGTTTTCTCCCTGACCACTATGTAAGCATCTCAAATGTCTTAGTGAGTGATGACCAACCATACCCCTTTGTAGATGTCCACCTCCAGGGTGGCGTTGTTGAGAGGGAAGAGATCTGTGTGCGGGCTGCCAGTCTCATTACACATTGCATTCTACAACCAGGGACACAGACGTATGATGAGCCACAACTTAATGCTCTGTGTGTGTGTTACTATAACTGTACTTTGAATAACACAGAGCCTTGAGGCTGTGTACCTACCACATCCATGTTGGTTTTTCCATAGAAGGCCTGAGCAAAGACCGCTACGACAAAGACGTTGATGAGGAAGGAGACGAAGAGAGCGATAGTTGACTCGATGAAGTAGTACTTGTTGGCTTCCTTAACTTCACTCTTATTTTTACGATCGATATCCCGAGACTGGTGATATAGAAATAGAAATATGACTTAGGCAAATTGTCAATTTATCAAAAATGATAAGAGTAAATTAAACAAATATTTTTTTTTCAAAGTGAGAATGATGATACATTTTTGATTTTGGTTCTCTGTCACACCTATCTTGTCCTCTGGTCCAAATCAGTTGGTGAATTGAACCAAAATGCAGCAGCATTAGCCAAGTGAGAACTACAGCAAGTTGCTATACGGTACTATGAATTCTAACTATGACGTTCCACAATGTCAATACAAAACCTTCACTAACCTGCATGATTCAAGTTGTCATATTACGAAAAAAATTATTTAAATCAAGAAAATCTTTTGTATTCCAATCTGTTATTACAACATTCTGTTGGGCTTTACATTAAGTCTTGCTCATGTACATGTTACAACAGATGTGTGTCTAACCTTGACCAGCGCTGAGTGCAAGTAGATGTTGTGAGGCATAATAACAGCGCCAACGATTCCCACAGCCTGCTCCAGCTGCACAGGCCCACAGCCCGAACAGTAAGGTAAGAACATCCCCTTCAACAGCTCCCCTTGGTCTGGCTTTACCAGCACATACTACAGAAGGGCAACACACAGTCACACATGTCATAGCTATGACAAAACATTTGTGTAAACATAATATTCATGAATTACTTTGGAAGTTGAAGGGGACTTTTACCTCGTAACCAAAGCTAATGGCCATTATGGTGATGAGGACACCAAAGAAGGCTTCAAGTTTCCTCAGGCCTACAAGGAGATACAAACTGTATCAACACTGGGAAAGCTTTTTTTTTAGCGAATGATTGATAAAAGGTTATTGTATTTTTACCATATTTGTCCAGAAAGAGGAACACAAATGTGTCTGTGATAGTGATTAGGACTCCTGCCCACAGTGGAATCCTGGATGAGAAAAGAGAAGAAAATGTATTGATTCATTTTGGTCAATAATACAGCATGTTCACTTATATAAAGTTGTTAAAATATTTGAAGTCACTTTTCATGGACAAACAGTAAAGACTGCACCTGCCCACGGAGAGAAGGTTGAGAGCTATGGCACAGCCAATGACCTCCTGCATGTCTGAGCCGATAATTGCCAGTTCCACCATGAACCAAAGGAGGATCCGAGGGACCTGCAGAAGAGAAACATTACATATAATCAGAGAATAGCAGAATATATCATTGAGTAGAGGTTAACCATCCTTTTAGTTTAGACAATGAAACATCACTGAAGATTTTCTAAAATACATTGTGCATACAAAGTTCATTTAAACCAATAAAAGGGAAGTTGATGAGTGTAATAAGAGCAGCGAATGCTCACTGTGGGATATTGGCGGTTGCAGACTTCAGCCAGGTGCATCCCAGTGACGACTCCGAGGCGTGCAGCTAACCTCTGCAACAGAAGCCCAATGATGGTGGAAACAAGGAGCACCCATAGGAGCTGAGGAGGAAAGACAAAATCAGGGATTTTTACCGGGGGAAACAAATAGTAGCTGCCTGAGTAACTTTTGCTTGTGCTGATGCACCAAAGCTAAAATTCAAAACTGGTATTTCCTTTTATGTGAGCAATACACACATAAAACATGTGCAGAATTGAGGTAATTTTGCATTCAAAATAAAATAATGACACTTTTAGGAAAAATGGGAGACGATATGTATCTGGGTGATCAAAAACAAAGCATCAGGAATGGCCTCTAATATGGCGTGACAGCTAAGATACATAACCATCTAGATGATAGTGTTTTATGGTTCACGTTTTGGAAAGTAAACTGCCAGGAAATTGAACAACAGACATGTTTTACAAAGTTGTCTGGATCAGCATGTTTCTATGTATCACCTTGAAGCCGGCTTTAGCTCCAGACTGAAGGTCGGACTCGATGTTCCCTGGGTCCAAGTAAGCAATGCTCATCAAAAACCCTGGTCCAGTGAAGGCCCACAGTTTACGGAAACTAAATACCTGAAAAGAACAAAAGCAGAATTTCTTTGTTACTAACCAAAGTTTCAATTTAGAGGTTTGTGCGACCCCGCTACTTGTGCGTCCGCAACCCCGCCCGCTCCCACAAAGTTCTGTCCCAAAACCCGCCCGCTGCTGAAGGCTACTGTACTGACGCAAATCACACAATTCAGGTCGCTTTGCCAGAGACTCAGCTGAGGCGTGAGCCCCGGACGGTTGCAGTGATTCAAATTAAAACGTTACTGTGCGAGACGCGTGGGTAACAACACATCTGAGAGGCTGAGATGGTCAGGCGTATAAAGTCAGTGAGGATATCTCTATGTAAACAAGCATAACTGTAAAACTAAAGAGCGCTCTCTCTGCCTGTCTGTCAGTGTATGTGTGTGTGTGTGTGAGAGAGAGAGAGACACACACAGAGACACAGAGAAGTAGGCAGTATCAGTCACTCCACTTGCCGATCACCCCTTAAATCACCGATAGACGTTTTGATTGGCAATTGGCACAACCATAATACCCGCAGTATGTTAACCTGCAGACCTCTATTTCAATTCCAATAAAAAAAATATATCTTTTTAGAAAATCGAACAAATTATAATCGACTGTTTGACAGGGTAAAGTTTTATATCTGAAAATAATAATTACAATAGAAGCCAGAACATTCAGTACATGATTCAATCTGAGCCAAACTTTCAACGGTGAGCCAGTACCTGGTTGACATTGTCAGGAATGGCCACCTTGTCTTCAAAGTATGTGGAGAAAGGTTCCTCCTCTGCCACCGGTGAGGAGGGAGGAGAGATGGAGCTGTACTGGTTTGTCTGGACTCCATTCTCCTGAGGTGAATCCTCTAGCAAAAACCAAAGAGAAGAACAAAACACAGGGGACTCTAGTTAGTAATGAAATACACATAGGAGGGACTTATCCATTGCTGTGAGTCTGTGACACTACGACGTCTTGCCATCGGCTGTCTGCATGATTTCTACCAACATAACCTACAATATCTCAGGTGTGTGGCGTTATCGCTTCAAAACTGTACGATCAGCCATGCAAAGCTCTATTATTGTATCACTGTAACTACAATGTATTGACAGCTCAATGAGATAGAGCAGAATGTAAAAACTGACAGGGCCATGTTCAAACCTCACCAAAGTGATTCCGTAAAAAATCCTTTCACTGTAACTTTTAAAGATTTTACAGACAAGGTGAATGTGGAATCTGGCTGAGCTAAAATACACATACAAATAAACTGAAATCTTATCCCAAAACTGTTCACAATAGCTATTTATTATTAAACCTTTCTGACAAATTATACCAGTAAAAGCTGTGTACTACTCACTAAGTTTGGACTTCTCAGTCTTTTCTCCCTGCATCTCCAACTCACTGCTTGTCCTAAAGTCCACTGTTCCCTCACAGTGATTCTGCTTTTATATGACTGGGCCTTTATCAGCACATTTTTTTTCTCTATGTCACAACAACGTTCTGACATCATGTCTCTAAAAAAAATGACTTGCGAAGAGAGAGAAGTTAAAAGAAAGCATTACTCAGCACATACTTGGGCCAGTGAAACACACAACCCTGAGACAAACACAATGCATAGTGCCCTTTACCCTTCAATGAATCACACAGCTTTACTCCAGCAGTAATAAAGTTCACCTAAAGAAGCGGTGAGCATTGAGAGGCAACTAAATGATTAAACCACACAAATTTCAGGATCAGATGTAGAGAAAGAATGTCTTCCTTTTTAGCGTGGTGTCAGAAATATGAGTTGTTAAAATGATGGACCATTCTGCCGTGGGTATGTGCATGCAAGACAAATTGAACTAAAGTTATACACACTGTCTCTCGGCTTGCTCTCTGTCGAATGCTTGAAGGCCTTTACCATAAGAGAACATGGTGTGTGTCATGTGACGTTCATGTGTTATGTTATCTTAAGAGCTTACCTTCGAGGAGGTCTCCGTCTTGCTCTGCTTTCATCAGGCCAAGCTGAGGGATCCCTGGGAACTGGAGGGATGAATATCAGCCTCCCTGGAATAAGACAACAAAGAGTTACATCATTTGCAGGAGCGCGGAAGACATGACTGTTGAAGGGAAAACAGTAGGTGTTTAGCTAAGGATTGAGCTATATAACCACTGGTTTTTGTGTTCCTGTGTTGGGTTGAGGAAGAAGCTTAGGGGTACTAAGCAACTTTGACATAAAACATGACTGTGCAACATTTTGTTCTCTTCCTCCTTGTTAATGAAATTAAAAAAACATTAGAATCCATGAGTCATATTAATGACTTAGCCACATTAACAGCGGGGGAAAGGTCACTATGTGAATTTTATATATTTTTTTAAAATGGAAAACCTTGAGCCAATCACTGGCGCTGTAGTTTCACTTCCACTGCATGCATCCTTCCTTTAAAACTCAGCGTCACACATATACTATATATAACTCACCACCCAAAAGTTCAACAAAAAAGAACAAAGAAAAACATCAGTGCTGCTGAATAAACCTTGTCCAAACAGCAGAGAGCTTGGCTCCTCTGAAAGCACATGACTATGGGATCATATGAGGCAGCAGACAGAGCCAGCAGATTTTCCAACACTAGTCAAGGTTTCCATCAGAGTGCCACTTCCTCCTGCTGAGCATATGCTCGGGGTAATTAGTGTTATCAAAGGCAGCGATAAGGCCCGTGGTCATTCACTTAGTGGCAGCAAAGACATTCATTTGACAACATTTGAGTTTAAGTAATAATATTAATTATCAGCTAAATGGGAGTTGTTTATTGTATTACAACCACAAGTAATAAAAGGCATCTCTAGAAAGAAACATACTGGTTTCAGGTACGTTTTTTATTTTATTTTATCAGGATTAAAAAGCTTACTTTACAGTAACAATGCATGTTGTGCAGTTACAGGCAACTTGCTCACAATTCAATCTTAAACGTACACAAAGCAGATCAAACTGAGGTTGCAAATCATTTCTGCATTCACCTAATGCTGTATTGTGTACACTTATAGTAGCTCATACAGCTATGATCCGACAGTGCACAATAGTGCATATTATCCTACAGGTTTTGTACAATTGACACTTTTGAAGACACACCAAACAACTTAATATCCAGACCACCATGTGCCTTCACACACTACCGGGAACTGATCCATCTTAAACATACCCTTCTACTAATAACAGTTTATCCAGTCAACCTATATAACCTTTTTGAAGGGTTCAACATCAAGAAGTATTTTATCTTTCCAAATGATTCCAGTGGAACACACAAGTCTGTTTCACTTCCTCCAAAGCCTCACTAAAAGAACAAGACATCCTTAAGGAGGAGCGGAAGAAGAAGTGATCTTTCTTTGAGGTTGCTCTCTCTTACATTTCTCATAGTTTCTCAAGGTATTTTTGCCTGAAAGCAGTGTTGTTGATAAAGGGGGTGGGGGTTATTTGTAATCTGTTATTTTGTTGACTGGGATTTTCCTAGCACCTGGTCAAAATTGTAGACGTGCATTTTATATCTTTTATTTTTTCACACAGAAAGAAACAGAGCAGTCTTCAAAGTTTCTCCTGTTCTGCTTCTGATAAACATACAGTAGCTTTACTGTGTAGGTCTAAACAATCTTACTGCACCAACAGACCCATGTCACTGTGTTTTGAACTACAGAGTCTCAAGGCCTTTCAAGTTGAGTACACTGTGCTTAAGTGTGACACAGAAGGGACGAGTAAACCTCCCCACATTCACTACCAGTATTAACACAAATATAAATGAATCAAAAGAGGAACCATAGCGTTCATTGATGTTTGGTCTACTATCATTGCTTTCTCTGCTACATCTGACACACTGGTTTGTTTTGTTCCTTAAATCTGACCTGGATTCTAGTCCTTGATTCCAGTGTAGCTCTTTTAATCTGTCAGCATCCATCTTGTCAAATTCCAAAGAAAACCCACATGTAACGTGCTGTGTAAACATCCCCAGTAGCTAAGAATTTGGTCAGGTTGAATACAATATTCTAAAAAAAACATTATTCAATCCCAGTACCAGCAGTTGATTTATTTCATTAGCGACATGATTCATTTGGACTTTACCAAATGTTGTAATGTTGGATTGGCCAAGCTTGCACATGATCCAAGTCAAAAAGTGGCAAAAGTAGATAGTGACCACATCACTTAGTTCATCTCATCCATCCATTTAACTTCTCCAAAAGCCTCGACCTCAACCAACACTGCAGAGGCCTTATCCTCACAAGACAGCTTTTATAATCACTAAATCTATGACTACTCCCAAACTGAAAACTGATCTCTAATGTTACAACCCCCGCCCACACACACACACACACACACACACACACACACACACACACACACACACACACACACACACACACACACACACACACACACACACACACACACACACACACACACACACACACACACACACACACACACACACACACACACACACACACACACACACACACACACACACACACACACACACACACACACACACACACACACACACACACACACACACACACACACACACACACACACACACACACACACACACACACACACACACACAACACACAACACAGTAATGTGATGCCAAAGTAAACATTGAATCTAAATGTTAAGCAGGAATCCCACATGACAATCTAAAATGTCTTCAAAAATATATTGAAATATTGAAGCATTAAGCAGATGATTGTTGTCGGTGACAATTTCTTACGACAACAAATCTGAAACTAAATCTATAAAAAAGTGTAAGACATTCCTGCTCTGGTAACCCAACACACTTTCAGCTGCTATGAATGATAATAGAAGAGATATCTCTGGTTATGTTTAATCAGGAAATCAAATAGTCAAGAACTTGATTCCTTCAAAAACTGGTCTATCAGGAACCATGCAGAAACTTCACGCACACATTCTCAAAAATTAAACCCTTAACCAGACTTTAAGTTCTGTCAAACTCAAATCCAATATGTATTTCAGATTAGAATATATAAAAGAAAAAAGAAAAATAATACAATAAGTTATGTCACATTTTGCAACAGAGGTCATAGTGAAAACTGATCATTGTTTTCCCTTCCATCACATTTAATGCATTCATTACTTCCCATTGGTGGTAAATGAACTCCAGCTGCAATCTTAATGGGTCAAAACTCCAGCATCACTTAGTAGTAGTAGTATTAATGAATGGTTGCTACAAGCTTGTTGCTGTCAGAGCTTTGCTGAACACTTTGCATTAAGTGACATCGTGTCAAATAATAAGAAACACTCACTCTGCTCTTCTCCACAATGTTGAAAGGCTCTCACCATGGAAAAACATTAAACACAACAACTGGTCCGACAAACTTTGCCTCCTCTACTAGCTGCTATGTTGATGTCCCGATGAGGAGTTGTGACAACTGGCTGCTAAACTGTTAATTGAACCTAAAACTGATTTAACATGTCTTTGTAATAGCATTGCACAGCTCAGTGAATTTGAATAACTGCAATGATGACGATGATGATACAACCATCACTACTAATGGGTCTAATCCATGAAGTGTCACCTGATGATTTATTCAACTCCAGATAGAGATATAGAATGAAAAACTGACCGGTGTACAGTTTGACTGCGATGGCGTATTGCATTGGAACATGTCACTCTTGTAATGCTGAAATGAGTGTCGATGGATTTTAGCAAGACCAGTAGGAAGTAGTAAGGAGCATAACCTCGCACACCGATGACTTAGCTACAAGGTGAAGTGGCTGCAGACGAACCGATATCTGCCCTAGTGAACTACATACCTTTGTGAACCAGAGCAGTAAAACCTCAGTCAAAACACATAGCCTACAACAACCCCGATCAAATAAACAGCGGCGCGCAAAGGCAAACAAACACCGACACTGCCGATATGATGTTTCCATGAGAGACCAAGCTAACAAGTTTCCATGACATTTAGCGGTCTGGCTGGATACACTCACATTGACAAAGTATGAATAGGCCCTTACCTGGGTTTGCTTTGTGGGCGGTTAAAATGACTGACAGTGTTTATTAAATGATTAAAGCTGTGTTTAAACTGACACCATGTGTGTAAATTTAAATGTAGCTAAGTAGCACGTTATCAGGCAAAATTCCGGCAAAGTCGTGTCTTTTCCATGTCAACTGTTAGTTCAAGACTCAGTGCGCATGTGCACTGATAATTCACTGCTCTGATTGGTCATTGGGTGAACTGTGTCACGTGTTAAATTTTGTCCTGGGTTCTTATTTGTCCTGGGTTTCGCTTGTCAGGCAGGCACTTTTTTTTAAAACAGTTGGGTCAGGCGCAGGCAGATTGGCAGACTGTGTACCATCCTTTTTATAAACAATATTTATATGTGTATCAAACGCAACACTATTCAATACACAACAAAAACATATCTGCAGATTTTATTGTTGTGGTTTAGTGAGCTAATTTCATTAAAATGCATTTGTTTTGTATGATCATCATATTTTCTGTTTATAAAACCCTTTCTATAGATAGTATTCACTAAGGCTGTCAAGTATTGGAGTAAAAGTATTCAAATAAAAATGTAGAGGAAATATAACTTACAGTAGCCTACAGTAGGCCTACTTGTATCTCAAAAAACACAATTGTCTCAAAACTCTCAACCACTGTCTCTAACCACATTATAATTTGCCATGACCTGAAATGTGTTTTTGAAATGAAATGTTGTCAGGTCTAAAAATAAACAGGCTATTAAGATTTATTGCATAAATGTATTATATTAAAATTAAATAAAAGTACAACCATCTGACAGGTTTTTTTGCTGACATGTAATGAAATCAAACGAAATGCCTCCACATCACGTTCCCTTAACTTCCCTCGCGATATTTCGGCAAATGTGGTGACTACACATACATATCCCATTAGCCAACTAAGCTACAGCTAGGCTAACTAGCTGCTGCACAGTGAAATGTAGTCAACTTTACAACTTTCTCAATGAAGGAGCTTCCAGAGTGACTGTGACATGGAGTTAAGAGATATCAATGACCAGGTAATAAATGAAGCTTTTATTAGTGTCTAACTTAACGCTGGAGAACTAACTGTACTTCCCAACAAACTGCAAACAGCTGGCTAGTCATGTTAGCTACATGTCGAGCAAAGTTTGCTACAAGGCGATTTAATGTTACAAATAGTCTACTTTGTCATGCAGAACTATTCCAAGTCTCCCTCTGATGTTTCAGTTGTTTTAATGTAACTAAACCTCATTGTTTGGGTCATTTTGCTCTCTGTTAAATGATGCACAAAACCCTGCCAAACAAATACTTGCACCATCAACACCATTTAAATTGGTGCATTTATTTCTAATGCACAGCTGAGTTTTCATAACGTTGTAGAACTCTAATGCAAATGTAGTTCAAATGTAGTCGTTTCTATAATGTCCAATAAAAATCTTACGGATTTGAAAAAGATGTTGGAGCTTTCAAAATTGCAAAGTTGCCTTCAAATTAAAGCCTTTTTTTGAGCTTATCCCTGGAAATGCGCTAAATACAGATTGCTACTCTACTCTTTATTCTGACACTACCAGATTCATTGGCACTTTGCCAGAATCATAAAAGTCTTGAATAGCCTACATACACAGTTCGAGTTTCAAAGTTCAGAATATTCCTAATATAAAAGCTGATGAGTGGAAATTGTGTTTGATTACTGTTTCTATGAGTTGTGATGCTTTTTGCAAAGATTTAGGAAACCAATAATTTGCATGTAATTTGATTTTATTGTTAACATTTCATTTTTTTCATGTTGTTCTACATCTCTTTTGCATGACCACTCTCTTTCAGTCTCCGTTGGTCCAGGCTATATTCAGCCGAAACACAGAAGAAGTGACCTTTTTGTTGAACCATGAAGAACATGTCAATTCACTGGTACAAATGTCCTTTCTTAAGTCAGCAATCAATGTTTTTTTGCAAGTTATATTAATATTCTACAATATATAATACATGGTAATGAGCTTATACACACAGTTCAGTTATCTCCGAGGCTTTCTTGACTGCCAGTCTACAATGATCATGGCACATTTGATGCAAAATGTCAATTGACATTCTTTACGAACATGTAAAGCTGGAGTTTAGACAGTTAGTTATTTTTCCTTTAATGTTAGCACATTTTTGATGCAAACATTTGGAGTCCAAGTATGACAAACAATTTATATAAAACAAGGATAATCTGAATTGGGGAAGAAAAATGTGTTCTCATTGTTTGATCGTTTTCTTATCTTTCAGGACCAAGAACAAGGCTCACCACTTCATGCTGCTGCTTATTTGGGCGATGTCCAGATTATGGAGCTACTCATTACTTCAGGTAGAAAAACTATTTATTTTACTTTGAACTATGTTGTAGTATAGAGGAAGCCTACCATCTAATTCATTCGCTTGTCTAATTAAAAGAAATTTGCCTTTTTTATAAATTAATCAATCAAAAGAACTGAAATTCACCTAAGATCACTTAAAAAGTCACGTCTAACTTTGCTTTTGTTTTCTGTTACAGGGGCAAATGTCAACGCTAAGGACAAGGGTTTGCTGACTCCTTTACACCGAGCAGCTGCCTCACGAAATGAAGTATGTTCCCCATTCAAAACGTAGTGGGAGAAGAGCCTTTATGTACTGAATCCACTAAGATTGTAACATTTGACTTTCTTTGAATTTTTCCCTTTTTTTAGAAAGCTGTGCAGCTGCTGCTTAAGCACAAAGCAGAAGTTAATGCACGGGACAAGTTCTGGCATACACCGTTACACATGGCGGCTGCAAACTGGGCGAAAGGCTGCGCTTTAGCTCTGATGCCACATGTGTGCAGCCTGGATGTTGCTGATAGGTCAGGGAGGACACCGCTGCATCATGCTGCATACAGCGGCCATGCAGAGGTAAACTGTCTTTTACATTTGTGTTTGATAGTTATCATCTCAATGAATAAACATACTGGGAAGTAGATTTGCTTTAGGAAAGTGATGATGACTTGGGGGACATTTTTTTTTTATTGCTGGCAGCAGTTGTTGCTGCATTGTGGAAATAATATATCTTAAATAAGTTTCATAAAACATGTACTCCTTTCAGAACGGTTAAGAACAATGGCCCTATCCTTTGGCCTATAGTTGTAGAATGACACACCTGATAGACATACTTATTTTTTCTTGCAGATGGTCAACTTGTTCCTGAGCAAAGGTGCCAACGGGTGTGCCAAAGATAAGAAGGAAAGGCAGCCGATCCACTGGGCTGCATACCTTGGTAAGTGGTGTCATTCTCCTAACAGACACAAGCCTATAGCAGAATGACAGCATCCGGAAGAACCAGATGCCTTTCATAAAACACCAACATACAATAAAAACAAACAAACAAACAAAGTAAACACCTAAGAACTGACTCTTACCATCTTAAGTGGTCACTTTGACACTTTAGTGCTACATGCCAGCATGAAAGAGCAGTGTGCTGTGTTGTGTTTGTGGTAAATGTTAAGCTCTCCTTTCAGGACATGTGGAGGTCATGAAGCGGCTGGTGTCTCACAGTGCAGACGTGATGTGCAAAGACAAACACGGCTACGCTCCGCTCCACGCCGCAGCTGCCAGTGGACAGGTGGACGCGGTCAAATACCTGTTGAGACTGGTGATGGAGGTAAAGTGGCTTGGTCTCATCACTAGGAGAAAACTTAAAAATTGTAATAAATACAATTACGTACACTAGGTTATGTGCTTAGTGTTCCTTAGAAGACAATATTATTAGATGTGGTTGCTGTCTCTTTAGAGACCTGGTAGAGTATCCAGCACAATTACACTGCTAAATCACAGTAGCCTGTAGTAAAATTAGGCACCAGTAAAATGTTGACTAAATAAAAGGACTGCTTCTCTTGAAGCCACGCACTTTTTTTTGTTAGGAAGATTTTGAAACACTCAAACAGTTGTTTTTGTCCTCTTATCAGGCTGATGAACCCAACATTTTTGGGAACACAGCGCTCCACATGGCCTGTCACACAGGGCAGGACAGCGTGGCCACTGAGCTGGTGAACTGTGGAGCTAACATCAATCAGCCAAACGACCACGGCAGCACCCCGCTACACCTGGCTGCAGCCTCCTCCAGCGGGGTGCTGTGTCTCGAGCTGCTAATCAACAATGGTGCTGACGTCAACGTCAAGGTAACCAGATTGTTTTTTAATTAAAGTTTTTTTAGAAGAACAAAACATTTTAATAATAATGTATTGGTGGAGTGTTGTCATTGGCCGGAGGATTAAAGGTACAATGTACAGATGATGATGTGTATGCCTTTCCTTTAACTTAACATGCTGTTTTAATTTTCTCTGTTAAATAGAATAAAGAAGGGAAGAGCCCTTTGCATATGGCCGCTATGCATGGCCGCTTCACCGGCTCCCAGATTCTGATCCAAAATGGTAACAAATTTAAAATCACAAAAAAATATTTATCCGAGCATGTCCTCATCTGAAACACGTCATTGTTTCCTTCTCCCTCTGTACTCAGGCGCAGAGATTGACTGTGTTGATATGTTTGGAAACACTCCTCTTCATGTTGCTGCCAGATACGGTCAGGAATTGCTAATCAGTACTCTGCTGACAAACGGTGCCGACAAGTCCATGTAAGTCTTTCCCAACCTGAGATTGTTATTTGCACTCACACAATAGGGAAGAGCACATTATTCATTATTTTCTAATTTCATACAGAAGATTGTAAGCCCATGAAATGAACAGCCTTTATAATGATCTGTTAAGACAGGGGATTCATGGGATGCTTCCTCTACATTTGGCATCGCTCTACGGATTTCCAGACTGCTGTCGAAAGCTGCTGTCAAATGGTGAGAATCTGTTTAAGCCTTAAGTTGTTCCCCTTATGTATCCTCCCCCTTTCTACATGTTGGTCTCCAACACAGCTCAGAAGTGTTTCCACTTAAAAAAGTGTTATTTTTCAGGCCAGTTTTACATCATGTCGTCGCAAATGCCATCAGTTGGGTTTGATATTAACATCTTGGACGACCAAAAGAGGACCTGCCTGCATGCAGCCGCCTCTGGAGGGTGAGCCAATACACACACACACTTTGTTAAATTGGGTCTGTCTGTGTTCAATTACTTATATTTTAGGAGGATGCTTTTAGAGCCTTTGCTTGTTGTGAAACAAATATCTTCAATGTATTATAGTATATTTTTACTGCATTTCTGGATCATTTTAGGAACTTGGTGTTTTATTGCTGTATGACAAAAACGGCAAAGATTGACTTTAGTTGAATTTTTCTTATTTTTAAATATCTCCTAAAGTTTTTTTTTTTGCAATAGCTCCACAAGTGTGCTGAAATGTGCTTGATTGAAACACCACCGACTTTTCATTTCTCTCGTAACAGAAATGTGGAATGTCTGAACCTGCTGTTGGCGAGCGCTGCAGAGCTGGATGTGAGAGATGATTTGGGAAGGTAAGCAGTGCCGAATAGCTGCAGTTGAGACTGTATTTCTGCTTTGGTGTGACCTGTCCTGATATCACAGTTGTCCCCTGTTGTTGTTCTGTTCCTGGCAGATCCCCGCTGCACTATTCGGCGGCTCACGGGAACAGCCAGTGCACCATTGCCCTGGTGAGAGCCGGCGCTGAGGTCAACGAGCTGGACCTGACGGGCTGCGGCCCACTGCACTACGCTGCTGCCTCACACACCTTCTGTGGGTGAGAGAGCATTCACTGTCTGTTTTTAAAAATAGTTTTGCTCCTTTTTCCTGTGAGATAAGAAGGACAACATCTCGACGGCAGCACTTCCTTTTATAATCCTGATTTAATTTGAGCCCGATCTAAAAGTGTGTGTCTTTCTCACCACAGAGGGGGGAAAAACTCTAAGCCTGAGTACTGTGAGGAAAAGGAACACGAAGCCTCTCTGTAAGTCACACATTTCACACGTAGTGTTTTATCACAAAGGAGGTACACTTTTATTTTGATTCTTTATATGTTTTTTTCACGTGCAGAATCCACAATAATCTTTTCTTTCATTCAGAAAAATAACATCTGGAGTTATTGTTTAAACATCTTGATTTATAAGAAAACTGTCCCTATATTGCAGAGCAAACTTGTCAGTTATTTCTAAAGCAGTGAAGAGCAACAAAAAATAAAGAAAAGTCACAGATATATTTGTGTAACTGTCAGACGTTTATCTTGATAGATGATGTAAGTATATACTGATTTATTTGAAAATGTGGAAGCCTTAAGAAAAAGGGTTTATTTTAGTATATTGAAAACATTTAAAAAGTCTAATGTTTTCTCTAGTATACCTGATATTACAAAACAAATACTTACAGTTAGACCATTTTTCCCAGACACCGAGAAGTGGGGGTTGGTTTATAAAACCCTTTGTGTACCCGTTGGTTACTTTTTGTTGAAGATTGAAACCCAGACAGGATTCCTGATGCTATGCTCTGTGCATTCAGGTGTTTAGACTTCTTGCTTGACAACGGGGCAAACCCCACTCTGAAAAACAGTAAGGGATACAGCGCCGTCCACTATGCAGCAGCTTATGGGAACAAACAGCACCTGGAACTGGTCAGTGTTGTTGTTTTTTTCTTGGATGCTTTGATTATTTTATTCTTTTTTTCATTTTAAAAGTGGGCTTTCGGGCTATAACTAGTTGACGTTTTGTCTCACTCTTGCAGCTCCTGGAGATTTCTTTCAACTGTCTAGAAGAAGTTGAAAGTAATATTCCCGTCAGTCCTTTGCACTTAGCGGTAAGTAGCACATGTTTTAAGTGACTATCCTGAGAAAACTGTCCCTAAAATCAATGTCTTTTTGACTCTGCTGCTCCTTTGCCACTGCAGGCGTATTACGGTCACTGTGAGGCACTTAGTTTGCTGTCTGAGACGTTGGTGAGTCTGGATGTGCGGGACATTGAAGGCAGATCTGCCCTCCATCTGGCCGCTCAGAGAGGCTTCTCCATGTGTGTGGAAGTGCTGCTGAAACATCAAGCCTCCTACACACTGAAGGAGCACAAGCGCAAGTGGACGGCTCTCCATGCTGCAGGTGTGTGTGTGTGCCGAATCCTGGGACATCCTATATAAGCAATCTTTAATAGGAACAGTTATATCAGATATCTGTATTAACCTTTCACATTTGGGAAAATAAAGTACATTTAAGTGTTGTGTTGTTCATCAAACCAGAAGGTTTTATAAATAAGAAGCTTTAACTTGATATTTTCCTTCTCTTTTCCCCTGTGCAGCTGCTGAGGGCCAAATGGACTGTCTGCTTTTATTGGTCAACAAGGAACAAAGTGCAGACATCATCGACAGTCCAGATACACAGGGACAGTGAGTCATTTCAGATTTTTATAACTTGTTATAATAATTGATCATTTATACCTAACCTTTATTTGTACTGGAATGTTGTACTGTGACTGTGGCTGTTTTAACAGGTCTAATATAAATGAATAGTAAATTGTCAAAATCTCATATTGTCTTTCCTGGTTTTTTAAAAACAATTACATAATCTGTGCTGCTGATCACAGACATACAGTATCTCACAAAAGTGAGTACACCCCTCACATTTCTTCACATTTTTCTTTATATCTTTCCATGGGACAACACTGAAGAAATGACACTTTGATACAATGTAAAGTAGTCAGTGTACAGCTTGTATAACAGTGTAAATTTACTGTCCCCTCAAAATAACTCGACACACAGCCATAAATGTCTAAACTGCTGGCAACAAAAGTGAGTACACCCCTTAGAAAAAATTTACAAATTGGGCCCAAAGTGTAAATATTTTGTGTGGCCACCATTATTTTCCAGCACTGCCTTAACCCTCTTGGGCATGGAGTTCACTAGAGCTTCACAGGTTGCAACTGGAACCCTCTTCCACCCATTTATGACAGCATCACAGAGCTGGTGGATATTAAAGACCTTGCGCTCCTCCACCTTCCGTTTGACGATGCCCCAAAGATGCTCAATAGGGTTTAGGTCTGGAAACATGCTTGGCCAGGCCATAACCTTTACCCTCAGCTTTTTTAGCAAGCCACTGATCGTCTTGGAGGTGTGTTTGGGGTCGTTATCATGTTGCAATACCTCCCTGCGGCCCAGTTTACGAAGGTTGAGTGCACATGGTCAGCGTCGTACACAGAGGTTGGCTTTGGAAAATAGACGTATGAGTGCTGCCAGCATTGCTGCAGGGCTTGAAGGGGTGGGGGGTCAACCTGTCAGTGCTCAGACCATACGCCGCACTCTGCATCATACTGGTCTGCATGGCTGTCATACCAGAAGGAAGCCTATTCTAAAGATGATGCACAAGAAACCCCACAAAAAGTTTGCTGAAGACAAACAGACAAACAAAAATGTATTTTGGTCTCATCAGACCTCAGGACATGGTAGCAGTAATCCATGTCCTGTGGTCTGATGAGACCAAAATACATTTATTTGGTTCAGATGGTGTTAAGAGTGTGGAGCGGCAACCAGGTGAGGAGTACAAAGACAAGTGTGTCTTGCCTAGAGTCAAGCATGGTGGTTGGAATGTCATGGTCTGGGGCTGCATGAGTGCTGCCAGCACTGGGGATCTACATTTCATTGAATTCTAACATGT
Source organism: Ammodytes marinus (assembly GCF_949987685.1). Taxonomy (NCBI): domain Eukaryota; kingdom Metazoa; phylum Chordata; class Actinopteri; order Uranoscopiformes; family Ammodytidae; genus Ammodytes; species Ammodytes marinus. The sequence continues at coordinate 29,721,784 of NC_137233.1, forward strand.
ACTGTGACATACTGAAGCAGAGCATGATCCCCTCCCTTCATAAACTGGGCCGCAGGGCAGCACTGCAACATGATAACAACCCCAAACACCCCTCCGAACGACCACTGGCTTGCTAAAGAAGTTGAGGGTAAAGGTTATGGACTGGCCAAGCATGTCTCCAGTCTTAAACCCTATTGAGCATCTTTGGGGCATCCTAAAACGGGAGATGGAGGAGCGCAAGGACTCTAATATCCACCAGCTCCTTGATGTCGTCATGAATGGGTAGAAGAGGGTTCCAGTTGCAACCTGTGAAGCTCTAGTGAACTCCATGCCCAAGAGGGTTAAGGCAGTGCTAGATAATAATGATGGCAAAACAAAATATTGACACTTTGGGCCCAATTTGGACATTTTTTCTTAGGGGTGTACTCACTTTTGTTGCCAGCAGTTTAGACATTAATGGCTGTGTGTCGAGTTATTTTGAGGGGACAGTAAATTTACACTGTTATACAAGCTGTACACTGACTACTTGACATTGTATCAAAGTGTCATTTATTCAGTGTTGTCGCATGGAAAGATATAATGAAATATTTGAAGAAATGTTAGGGGTGTACTCACTTTTGTGAGATACTGTAGGTGTCAGAGAGTGAACTCGTTAATTACTGCCAGCTTATTCAAGCCCCAAGATGATGATAATGATGTGTTTATTTACCTTTAAACTACCATGTGATTGTTTCCTGTAATTAACTTAACAAAAAAACATAATATTTTCTGATATCTGCTAAATTGAAATCAAGTCAGGTTACCTTACCCACCGACTGACACAGTCGTTGAATCCTCCCTACATCAGTTCATTCTCCGTTGTTTTTGTTTTGGTGGTGTTCAGGACGGCTCTCATGCTGGCCACTATGGGCCGTCACACCGACTGTGTCCACATCCTGCTGGAGAAAGGAGCGAAGGCTGATGCTGCAGACGAAAAGGGCTTCACTGCACTACACAGAGCTGTAAGTGTATAAGCTGTGCTTCTGTGTGCGTACAAGCCAAATCCCTTGGGGGATATGTACCATTGTGCCCTTTACAGAGTCCTGAGGGTCGCACTACAAAGTGAGATTAACTGGTAATAGAGGTTTGCTGAGCCTAAAGCCAAAGTCTCAAAGATGACTATTTTAACCTGGCTATATCACCATGGTAACTTAGGCTGCACAGCTGAACTCTGCCTCTTTTTGAAATCCTGTGGACCTGAAAGTTCACTCTATAAGTGTTATAGATTCTAAGTGAGGAAACACAATATATCTACAAGTTTATTGAACTTAACGTTAGTAAATATCCAAACGAAGCCATTCAATTACAGCAGCACAAACTGTACAAATCAAGTTGATAACCACCATCATGATGCCTATTATCTCTGATTGGGGACTTAGGTTTTTTGTTAAGCCAGCGAATACAAAGAAACCTGGACTTTGTCTCTTTGGTACGTTCTAGCAGGTGTGTAGTTTCCCTGTCACATCATATCTTGTGTCCTCCCCCTGCAGGCCATGTTGGGCAGTGAGGACTGTGGTTCTGCTCTGTTGGAGCATGGGGCCTCTCCTCTGTATAGAGACTCTGAGGGAAGAACCCCGCTGCACCTCGCAGCGTCCCTGGGCCACACGGAGCTACTCCGAAGTTTGCTAAAGGCTGCTACGAAAGCTGACCCTCTGGACTCCATGTTGGATCACAGAGGCGAGACGCCCACCCACTGGGCCGCCTACCACGGTGAGACAAAGATAATTCATGCGAAAAAGTACTTGTGTAGTGTCAAACAAATATGTTTTAGTTCATTGTTGACTGGAACACACTTGGATATGTAGGCAGATCAAATGAAAAGATCAAGAAGGATTTATTTTTACATTTTGAATAATTTATTTCCCTAAACCATCGGTTGGCATGTCAAACACTTGCATGATCAGATGCTGTTTTACCATCGTCTATTTGTTTCCTTTGCCTGTAGGACGTGAAGGATGTTTGCGCATTTTACTTGAAAACAAACTTTTAAGCAACCCCGAAGGAAATCTCTTCACCCCTTTGCACTGTGCTCTGTAAGTACTGTAGCAAACGTTTATTAGATATTAATAACAATACATTAATTCTGGCTCTTTAAAATGTAACGCCTGTGTTGTTCCCGCGCAGAGTTAATGGCCACGATGTTGCTGCTGGGCTTCTAGTGAAGACTGTTGGCCCTCAAATTCTTAAAGTTAGTGATGCCAAAGGAAGGTGGGTTCTGCTCTGAGTTCAGCTCTACTTATCATAGCTAATGTGTTTTATGCAGGTACGGATTGGTCTACGTACAAATGCTGTAAACGTAGACTTTCTCTGTTTATTTTCAGTTTGGGTACATGCTCATGCTGTATTTAACACGTGTTATGTTGTGTTGGGTGCAGGACCCCACTGCATGCGACTGCTTATTCAGGAAATGTTGCTGGGCTGCAGCTGATCCTGGCCTGTGGAGCAGAGGTCAATGATGTGGACCACTGTGGATGCTCTGCTCTGATGGTTGCTGCTGACTGTGGACAGACTATGGCTGTTGGTATGGGATTGAAACTTCCTGCAGTCATTGCATTAAAATGTGTACACTTTGTCTACAACTGGGAAAATCTTAAAACAGAATCACTGCACGAATTTTCATTTCTCCTTTTAGCATGTGGTTTCTGTTGTTTTGAACCTCACAGTCTTCACTAATGGTTACCTTTTTAAAACTATATACATCTGTTCCCTTTTTTCTCCATAGGAAAATACCAAAAGCTAAATGTTCTAAAATATAATAGCCCATTGTTTGTTGAGAAAGGTGTCTTTTTATTTTCTGCGTTTCAGAGTTCTTGCTGCAAAACGGGATGCCAGACCTGACACTGGTCGATGTCAACAATAACACTGCCCTTCACTTAGCCTGCATCAAGGTCACACACACACACACACACACACACACGTACACATGTATCATATGCATGCAGTATCACAATAACGTCTGCATGTGTGTAGCAACACAAGTGTATGACACAATCTCTGTTACAATCAGGTTACAAATGTAATCAAACATTTCAGAAATTTCATTTAAATGCCTAAATACAATATACTAAAAAATGAATTCCATATTACCTTATTTAATCTTGCAGTGGCTCATAACAGTAGAATGGAATAATGTGGTGCTATATCATTGCACGGTGTTTATAACGCAAATTAATTCAAATTAAATTAAAGATTTGATTGCATTTTCAGTCACAACTAATGACATTGACGACTTAATAAATTCTTTAGGGTTATTTTGTACAATATCGGTTTGTCACTTTAACATTGAAATGTGTTATTGTTTTCTGCTGCAGGGTCATGAGATGTGTGCCCTGCTGATCTTAGGGGAGATCAGCGACTCCTCGCTCATAAATGCAACAAACAGCGCACTCCAAATGTGAGTCATCTGAAAGCACTGAGCCCTACATGCACAATTTAAATCAAGAATAGCACGTATCAAAACTTAATCAAAGTATGAGATGTTCTCATCGCAGTAGACCCGGGTTAGATCATTATCTGCATGTCATCCCCCTATCTTCCCATTTCATCTGTCACTCCAACTGTCTAAGAAAAGCAAAAATGCCCAAAAGAATCTTTAAATTTATTATTTTTAATCAGTGGACATGGGCTCATTATGCTCATTCTAGAATATATTTCAGTAAAGTTATCATTTCAAAGACAAAACATTTTGTAAAATCTTGACCACAATTTTGAACATTGAGCTAACAGATAAATGGAAATTCTGGGAATTTTTAAGACCTTTGGAGCTTCAGATTTTTCTTTTTCAAACGTAGTATAGAAAAGTGATGAGACGCAATATCAATGTTTTGTAGCTTGACAAGACATCAACACTATGCTATTTTCTTGATGTATAGGACTGTAGTTTTCCATGTTCACAGACCATTGGCCCCAGCAATACTGCATGTATTTGTTTAACATTGGTTTAATTCCTCCTGAGCACTATGTGACCTGTGACTTGTCTTTCCCCCTCATGCAGGCCCCTTCACATTGCAGCAAGGAAAGGCCTGGCGACGGTAGTGCAGGTGTTACTGAGCAGAGGAGCAGCAGTCATGGCTGTAGATGGGGAAGGTAGGCAGGAACAGTGCTACTTCTATGATACAATACCAAAGGGGTCCATGTTTCTTGCCAAAAGAATGTTACTGAAGGACACCGTGGGTTGAATCTTGGCTTGTTTAATCCACTGCAGGCCACACACCAGCTCTGGCCTGCGCCCCAAACAAGAACGTGGCAGACTGTCTGGCCCTGATCCTCTCCACCATGAAGCCTTTTCCTCCCAAAGAGGCCGGCGCTGGGGCAGCCTCGCACTTCAATCCCATCCTGAAGAACTGTGGCCTTGCAGCCACCTGCGGCTCCAACGGCAACCTGTGTCATGCCTAAGACAAGGGAGTGAAATTTCATCCAAAGTGTAGCACTATAGTTTCAACGCATAACCACACACATGCAGTTCTCCAGGAACACGTGTGGTCATACAAATAGCGCCTTCTCGCGTGTCCTATGCAGCTGCGTACACTGTGTGTAGTAGGATTGAGTGCCCTAAAATCTAGTGTTACACATCACTGATTTAAGAAGACCTCTTGGATTATCGAGTCTGTCACATGACTTGAATTCAGCACATTTATTTAGAGATGTTATTTTATTGAAGTACTAAGCATTAGAAATGAATGGAAGTTTTACCATGAGCACACTACACAAGCCTCTCCAACTTGAACCTCCGCTGTCACTCATTGGCTTTATTTCTTCACTCTTAGCCGCCAAAGCCTGAAATCTCTGTGTTCGTCCTTAGCGTTGCAAGTGCAAGAATAGTGGTTGATTGTGTGTTTAATTTACATGTGTGTATGTATGCGTGTCTGCAAGTGTTTTGTTTGTTTAATTTTTTTGCTTATTAGACATTGCTTCTTAATATACTTGTCTAAAGTTTCTAACAGGTGCTGCAAACGTTTTTTATGCAATAATAAGACTATTTTCTTATCTTGTCCCAGGTGTAGCAGACGCTACACTGATATAAATGACCGTATTATTCTAATATCATGATTTACATAAGTTACATTTAAGTTTTGTAAAATTACTACTTAGTTATAAGTATGTGTGTAGTAGCAATGCAATAGTTGAGAGTCTAGTGTTATTATAGTTCTTAAAATGAAGTCAATCTTTGTACTTGTATTATCTGAAAATCCCAAATGATTAAGCATTAACCTCAGGTCAGTATGTACTGTACTGTGCATGCAATAAATAGCACACTTGAAGCTGGATGTTGCGTAACAAATGTTAACCGAAGTTTAATTTTTCAGTTAAATAAGCCAGAGAATAATACAAATATACAAACTATAATGTGTTAAGAGTTTTAATGCAGAGGTCAGAAATAATCTTTCAAGCTTTGAGCATGAAACTTTAAAGTATTGTGTTTTTGGTAAATGTGAAATGTCACTGCTATCAGCGATTTACGATTAGTTTGACTTTTGAATAATTGATTATTGTTTTTAATTATTGGTGCACTTTGCCCAAGGTGATGTCTTTTGAAAATGCTTGTTTTTTTTCTGCACAGCAGTTTAAAACCCAAAGACCTTTAATTAAAAACTAGAAAAGAAACAATTCCACCACATTTTAGAAGCTGGAACCAGGGGATACATGAGTAAAATGTTAATTATGTAATACGGTAAATGCACCGTTCATTTTCAGTTGATTGACCGATTAATCATTAATCGACTGTTTCAACAATACATTTCACATTTATTGCCATTATTTATCAGTGTGCAAATAAGTTTAAGGTGATAAACTGCTTTCGTAATGCCGTTAATCTGAACCACTAAAAATTGCTCTTTACTTTTATTATCCAGTATTTTTTTTACATTAAATTAAAAATATTTCACATATTTTACATTTAAAATAAATAGATAATTTGTCAGTTTTTCACCTTAATAAATAAAAAAGCACAACACGCCTTCACTGGTAGGCCTACAAAGATGTCACTGCCTCGCTCTCTCTTTAAAGATATTTTTATAAATGGAGATGTGCATTAAATGTTTTACCTTTTTATAATCTTAAAGCTGTAACACATAGTCTTTGATAATGTTCCCCTTTTTTCTTATTGATATTTTTTTCTCCTATTAAAACCTGCTGTGTTATCTTAAAATGGCTTTAAACGATTTGCACTCTGATGTGAGACTTTACATTTAGCAGCAGGGTATCCAACTTGGGTTTATGCAAATATTTTAGATCTGAAAAAGTGATATGGTGAAAGTTAAAATTTGAAAGGGCATTTTACAAATTTGACATTAGAACCCATTTCATGTTGAGCTTGTCCTTTGTTCCATGTGGATGAGAGTTTTTTTGGAAAAGTGGTTTGACATTTTCTAACACAAAAGTTGCAGTGACATGTTTTGAACAACGTTTGTCTTTAGGAATCGTTCTGTTGCAGCTTTTCATGTGAACCAACTGTGTCTTCCATACACCAGGCTGAGATTTCAGGCTTTTAACTGACAACATGAGTAGCCTACCATGTGTGAATTAAGTTTTGAATGGCATTCGTATTAGAGAAAATAAATAAATCGCTATACCATCTGAAAAGTCTTTGGAAGTTGTTTTTCTTTTGATCCCCAAAACAAAAATCAGCAGTAGCCTTTTTAATTTTGATTTGAAGGGCATATTTGAGAAGACAAAATTCCTTTCTAGAGTATCTGACAAGTCCTCAATAACCTTACAGTATGTGCAAATTTAATGTGCCATGTTTGCCCCAATGTCTCACTCACATGAACCTCTAGCAAATCGAATATAAAAATCAACTCTGATACGCTTTCAGAATCTTTGATTTATTACTATTTGTGTGGTTACTTTCAATATTTCGAACCTATTCCTATTGATGTTTGCCCAAATTTTTGTAGATACATAAGTTTCTCAGCTGATTCATTGAGTCTATTAAAATGGAAACATAAACTGCCATTCTGGAAAAAAATTATTTGGCACAGTTGCTTTTCTATTGTTAAATACTTTATTTTATTGTGTCTTGTTGTATGGGCAAGTCATTGATATCTGCATGCAGTTCCTGTTGGTCGCCAGCAGAGGTCGATAAAAAGCTCAAACTTATCTCAGGCTGTATAATTGAACCGTCCAAACGCCGTTTGGTTTGGTCCTCTCCCGGCTGCCGTCGCCGGTACAAGCTGCTCCAGTGGGTTTACTGTAGCGTACTAACGTTACCGTAACACTGCTGCTGCTGCTGTGTGTCTCTCTCTAGCAAAAATGGCGAATGTGGTGCTGGAGTTCAAGGCTTCTGCAGGGGACTCCGAGCCACAGACTCGCCCTGTGCTTATTATCGGACAACATGCCGCCCTGCAGCAGGTCAGCTGGAGCCAAATCAAAGGAAAGCTGCAGCCGGTCGTGAGCAAAGAGGTAAAATGACTGTGTGAAGGACAGTGATAGTTATGTTGTTCGCGCCAATGCTAACCCGAGCAAGCAGCGCGGGCTAACAGGGCGACCTGAATTAATTCAACTTTGACGACACGTTAACATTACCAGCTAGCTAATGTTCTCCCAGGAATATTATATCTGAACAGCGAAGATACTCATTCTGCTAACTTTTAAAACATATAAAATAAGGTGTTCATCGTCTTGTCGGTGTGAAATTAGTTATAAGTCAATTTAAAAAAAAGACAACTCCATTGTAAAATAAAGCCACATTTTATGTAGTGATCAGTTGCCTAACTCTAATACTTGTGCATTTTGCTGATAGGTTCGTACTGTTCGTTACTTCTCACAGGTTAATGTAAGAGCTAATTGTTGACGTTACAGTCTGAATTCGACCATTTCCTCCCGGTGAGTGTTTCATTTCTCCATATGATAATGGCAGGATTATACGGCGAGTAATGTCATGCTTTGAGCTGAGAGGCTCTAAACGGGATCATGCAGCTTTGCTCAGGGTGCAGCCGAAGACAGGGTGAGGACACCGGCACATCCAGTACCTGCTGCTGCAGTTAGTGTTGTCTGTTGTTCAAAGTCCTTAGAAGTGGTTGCGTAATGGTGAAAGAGTCTTGAAAGAGAGAGTGAGTCTGTGCGGCCAAGCAAAGAGCTTCTCTGAGTATCTCTGTCTGACAATAATTACCCGACAAGATTGTTCCTGTACTTCTACTGCTTGCATTACTGTGTGGTTGTAGAAAGCTCTTCGCTCTGCTTAAGTGGGTAATGGTGACATCATATCATATGATATATATATATATATATATCATATCATATCATATGATATATATATATATATATATATATATATATATATATATATATATATATATATATATATATATCATATATATATATATATATATATATATATATATATCATATCATATATATATATATCATATCATATATATATATATCATATCATATATATATATCATATGATATATATATATACATATATATATATAAAAGCCTTTGCAAGCTATTCAGTCGACTGTCTCACAAGATCAGATTTAACCTGTCATTGTTAAAAATATTTGCTTCATAAATGACTTTAACAATAAATCAATTACTAAGATACTTATTTCGGATGAATTTTTTGTTGATCGGGTCAACTGATTAATCATTTCCCAATTTCTCCCTTTAGACATGGCAGGCGGCGCTCGCTGCTATGAACCCCAACCCTACGGACAGCTGCCCCCTGTACCTCAACCAGGCTACGGTGGCGGCGCTTCCTTCACGGGTCAGCAGGCACAACAGCCCGTCTTCTGCCCACTTTGTGTCCCGTCTGGTCCGAACCTGTCTGCCCGGAGGGAACAACCGCTGCATCGTGGTCAGTATCACGCCAGTCACAGAATAGTTGGATGTCGGTAGAAGTCGTTCTCTTTGTCTTGCCTTGCCTTTCCTCCTCCAGGCCAGAGAGATTACTTTTAGCTACAGAACAGGTCTGGCTGTTCCATCATTGTTTGATCTTGGAGTCCTATACTCCTCGAATCTGGGTCGTGAGTGGCAGGACAAGTCTGTGTGATGCGAGGTGTTAGATGCGAGTGTTTGCCTCCTCTCCAGATGGTGTGTGAGCGTTCAGATGTGTTTGCGTCCTCCTGCGCCATCGCCAGGACCTTCCCCATCTTCTCCCGGCGCTCCTCGTCCTCCCGGAGGGCCGAGAAGAAGCACGTCTCTGTGGAGTTTGTGATCGTCGGGCAAGGAGGCGGCTCCGTGGCTGAGGCAGAACTCAGGGTATTCTACTGACTTTAATGTTCTCTTGGTGTGCAGTGGAGAACGATTGTCCTCAAAATCACAGTTTCCAAATCAGTAAATATCTCCATGATCTGTCCGTAATGTGTGTGCAGTGAAAATAAATCTGGTGTTAATACACAGCCTAGGCTCTGTAAACTGGCATGTAAACAAAGGCTATTCAAACAAAGGGGGCGCACCGTAGCTAGCAACATGCCAGTTAACAGATCCTAGGCTGTGTGTATTAACACTGGATTTTTTTTCCCCCAGCGCACGCACAGTATGGACAGGTAGCGGATCGTGAGGAGATACAACTTGTGGTTGTTTTATAACTAATGTGGTGCATGTGTAAACCAATCTGCCACAGCTAATGGCTTTTCTTTTGTTCAGTGTCTGTCCAACGCTGCCGATGGAGTGCGGCTGGCTGCTCGCATTGTGGACACGCCATGCAACGAGATGAATACAGATATCTTCTTGGATGTAAGTGAAACTATTTCTCTTTTTTGAAAAATTCCTGGGAATTGTTTAAGTTCTAAATTATTTTAAGGCAGCATCCCGTCACAGACATCCATTTGCTGTTACAGGAAATCAGGGCCGTGGGAACTGAACTTGGGATTACTCCAGTGATCATTCAAGGAGAGGAACTGAAACACAAAGGCTTTGGAGGTACTGTGTCTGTAGATATCTATAACTCGAATTTGTCTAGCCGAAATTCCATCTTAAATTCACCTTAATATTCACATTTATTGATCTTATGTACAGTATGCTGTATTTCCGCCTTTTATCATAGAGCATTGTTTTTGTTGAAAATGTCCCTATAAGAAGTCCTGGTTTCTTAGCTAGGTACCCCTAACCTATATATGTTCTTTTTTGAATAGTTTGAAAAGAGATGTAAACAATAAATAGTTTACAATTATTGGTATTAAAAAAGTTGTACATTTTCACATACAGTACACTGTTATCCTAAATATCTGAACTATTGTTTCACTTGTGCCTAGACATATTTGTTTCAGCTGGTTTTTATTTGAGTCTTTGCTAAATATTAAACCAAACCATTATGTTGGACAAAGCACAGCTCTTTTGTGGAGCAATAAACATGTACATCCTTACCATTTATGGCATCAGGTATTTATGGAGTTGGAAAGGCGGCAGAGCATCTTCCTGCATTAGCCGTCCTGAGCCACAAACCAGAAGGTGCAACCCAGACCATTGCATGGGTTGGCAAAGGCATCGTGTATGACACTGGAGGACTCAGCATCAAGGGAAAGGTAAAAAAGTTTTTTCATCCATCTTTCCTCTGTAAAAGTGATTATTGTACATCATCCCAACAGTTAGTTATGATTATGTTCATTGTGATCCCGTAGACCAGGGGTCTCCAACCTTTTTTCAACTGAGAGCTACTTTGAAAAAATGTAAGTGGCCAAGAGCTACTTGTATCAAATCGCTTTTATTTATTTACATAGTACACATCAAATGAATTAAGCTTCTGTTTGTACACGTGTGAAATTGCAATACCCAATGCTTATCATAAATCATTTCCCATCAAATGTCCAGGAAAACATTACTTAACACTTTTTGTGGGCCTCATATCACAGAAAATTGACATCAATGTCTATATTCCACTTCTTATTGTGACACAACAGTGTTTCCCCCATAGATAGTATATACAGGAAATGTCTTAGTCAAGGTGGTCACCGCCCAGGTGTGGAGGAAAATTTTGGGGGTATTTTGCTCAAAGATGCCAATACGCACTACAGAAATAAACAACTGCTTATTTGAATAAAACAGACAACTGACCTTACAGTTGTAACTTTTTAAAGTTTGTTTTTGGATGGGGGGCTGTTGTGAGATTATTGTGGACAATAGGCCCTCTGTGATGCGATAGCCTATAATTCATTAATGGTTATTATTAGCCTACTTGCTTGATTTCTTTTTAAATACAGAGGTTATTGGTCGTTTTGGAACATGTATTTCACAATTTAAAACATAAAAATAAAGCAGCATTGAAAATTCTGAAAATAAATCTTGTATGTCTACACTAGCATGCTGTTTTACAAATAACTCAATAGTTGAAATAATAAATACAATGTGTTTTCCCCTTAAAATTATTAAATACATTTATCCAAAGGTCAAAGACGGTAACAGTGTGGCACTTCTGTAAACTTACTGAAACTTGGCTGGGCCATCACTCTCATGCATTCTTCAAACTTTTCTCTGTGCTGTCTGAGCTGATAGGTTGTTTTGCCATGGTGATGTGGAGTCTTAAACTGTTCTAGCTTTACACAGCACTTCTTTCTGTTCAGCTAAATATTCCCATAGAACCGCACTGCGTTTATTTTCGGCCACGATCAATAGTAATTTCCAACTCAAGGGGCGGCTCTTACTCGTGCAGTTCGAAAGCCACTGCACGCAGTTGGATAGCACTACAACCAATCAGAGCGATGCACAAGGTGACGTAAGCCCCTTTCGTTTAGCGAACAGCTGTTGAACTGTTAAATTAAACGTTTGCCGTTGTCGGTCGGCAAAACGGAACATTCCACTTACTTGCTAATGAAAGATTTGAGTGCCGTCTTCCAAATCGTTAAGGGTCGAGGCCAAAGCAGTCTCAAACTCACACAACATATCCGCAGCCATCTTTGATGTTTACTATCACGGCTTCGACGTCGCATGCACGTCACTGTCGTCATCCGGTTACGTCCTCCCCCGAGTACCATATAAAGGGCTCTGGCGCGCCCATATTAGATAGAACCAATTGAAACCATAGCCAGATTTCTGGTTTTCTTGATAAAGGTTCAACGGAGCGTGTCCAGACCAACACGCGCAGCAAATTTAATTTGCCAGCGCCTAGTGGCAGGTCTGGGAATGCGAGGCTAGACAGACACACTGGTTGATAGAGAAACCCTTTGAGACACCTGTGAACATTTATTTACCGCAAATCGCGGCCCTTCGCGAAGTTTTGACCATGGGAAGAGGTGCATTTACCTTTGTCAGATTTGTAACTTTAAAAGATTTTTTTTTTTTTTCACAGTCGGTCAACCTATCAGACGAGTGCTGTTAATCTTTCGGCCTTTACTCAGAAAAACGGCGTTGGTAGCAGGTTGATGAAAGAAGACACCGTTTGAGGCAGATGAGGAGGTCCCAGGAACAATTCTTTTATTTAAACAACAAAACTCATCCTGCAGTCAGGTGTTTGTAGCCAAAAACTAATAGAGGTACATGCATAAAAGAAAAAGCTATGAAGAGTTCCTGTAAACTAAAATACCTGTCTCTTCCTACATTGTGGTGGCCTTTAACCTGCAAATCTAAGTGAGCTGATTGGTCCTTAGGTCAGCAAGCTCCACCTCGCCTAACTCCTGATTGGTGGACCCTAACTAACTCCGACCTACACTGTTCAGAGGACATCTGTGTTAATCAATCCCTAGAGGCGATATCCCGTGGGGCACTAAGAAGTCTGATTCAGTAACTTCAGGACAATCCCTTTAGCCAGGGGCCAATAAATTAGCTGTTAACTCTTAACCAAGCTGTCCTAAATTGCCCCCACAGAAGATCATCTCTGAGTCTCCCTTTGTTGTGTGCAACTAAATGATCTACAGATCAGCCTTCAGGCTTCCTCAACTTAAGCAGTTCACATTCCTATCCTGCACACACATATACCCACAAGAGCTGCTCCTGGCTCCCCTTATAGTTAATTATGTATGTAATTAAACAATCTCCTGATTATCAGTAATCTTAGAATGTGTCATAACGAAATACACTACACGAGCTACTGAAAACCTGCAAGCTCTGCCACCTCTGATCTGTTAAGCTTTTCAAACCTATTCTCACTAATCCCTTCCCATGGTGTTGCTGTTGCATGCAACAGTTTATGTAGTGTCATATGCTAAGAAAAATTGCTTAATCCAGTTTGTAAAGCTTTTTAATGTATATCGACTATTGTTTCAGTCCTGCTTTTCAATTTATTTATTTATTTTTATTTATTTTTTTCCAAGACATCAATGCCAGGGATGAAGAGGGACTGTGGTGGAGCTGCTGCCATTTTGGGAGCTTTCAAAGCTACTGTTAAACAGGTGAGGTAACATTTTGGATAATCTCACAGCATCTGTCATTATAGCCTCCGTTTTGAGTTAAATTCTGACCCTCTCCTCTGTTTCCTTCAGGGCTTTAAGGATAACCTCCATGCAGTGTTTTGCCTGGCAGAGAATTCAGTTGGACCCATCGCCACACGGCCCGATGATATCCACACTCTCTACTCTGGAAAGTGAGACTCTTTCTTTCCCATAATATTGTGTCAATCATCACTTTCAGAGTAAGGTCAGAGCGTCAAATGACCTGCTTTGTTTTGTCAGTGCTGATGCAGTACCATGGCATATTGTTATTATTTTACAGGCCAGATGGACAGGGATGAATGTGGGCTGTGGTATAAGATTGTTTCCTGTGTTTTCATTTTGAAGGACAGTGGAGATCAACAACACTGATGCAGAGGGAAGGCTTGTGCTGGCTGATGGAGTGGTGTATGCCAACAAAGACCTGTCTGCTGATATTATCCTGGACATGGCCACACTGACGGGGGCACAGGTGGGCGACAGACTATTGTTAAACATTCTACAGCAAGTATGAAGCAAGAGATTTTCAACTTGCATCACATTTTAGTTTAGACTCAAACAGAACATTGGCAGGATTTGTATTTTATTTTTTTCTCAATCCATGAAGAGGCCAAAACCAGCAGTGAATGATATACAATCCTACCACCAGTTATTTTCTTTGTATCCAAGACCTTTTCTGTTTCTGTTGTCCAGGGGATCTCCACGGGGAAGTTCCACGCAGCTGTGATGACTAACAGTGAGCAGTGGGAGATGGCGTGCGTTCGCGCCGGCCGAAGCAGCGGAGATCTGGCTCACCCGCTGGTCTACTGCCCAGAGCTGCACTTCAGCGAGTTCACCTCTGCCATGGCCGACATGAAGAACTCTGTGGCGGTAAGGGACAAACGACAACTACTAAACCCCATGCTTCATGAGATAACCAAGGACCTGTAGATCTGTCAAAGTTGAGATTTTAAAGGACAAAATTATTGAATTGTGTTATTTAAGAACACACTTAAAGAAATAAAATAGTTTGACAGATTTAAAACATGTTTAAACATAATTGCAGCTTACTACTGTATACCTGTATTTCCATTATTATTTCTTCCTGTGTGTGTGTGTGTGTGTGTGTGACTCAAGTTCATATTTGAAGTGGAATATTCTTTTGGTGACTAAAGTTATATTTTATTTTGGGCTTTTGCTGACGTTTCTCATCTCCTATTTGTGTTTGTCAGGACCGGGAGAACGCCACAAGCTCTTGCGCCGGCCTTTTCATTGGTTCCCACCTGGGCTTCGATTGGCCCGGTGTCTGGGTCCATGTTGATATCGCCTCTCCTGTCCATGCTGTGAGTACCTTTTAGTGTGCTAACTAGGGATGCACCTCATTTCCCTACTTTTAAACGGAAGTTATAATTTCCACAATTTAAAGGGTAACTGCACCCCCTGTTTGAGACTACTGCACAATTTCTATGTCTATGTAGTGTTACGAGACAGAGTAGCGCGAGTGAGCGGCTGTGTGTGTGTGAGCGAGGAGAGCGAGCGGTAACGTGTGTCAATCAAGTGAAGCAAGCAGTGTGCGCGCGCTTGTGTGTGTGTGTGTGTTTGCGCAAGCGAGATGATGCAGGCACACTGCCGGTAGAAGTGAAGGGTGTTAAACCCCGAAATAACATCCTTGGAGGGATGGTATAACAGTAGTAGCTCATGGACCCGCCATGGACCTATAAAGAGCGTGACCGGCTTTGCGGCGACGTGATGATGCCATGATGTATCAAAAGTACATCATTATGTCATATTTCGAACCCGAAGGGAAAAGATTTTTTCAAAGCTTAGTAAAGCTCTAAAATAATTTACAATACAAAAAAAGTCTTAAATTGCCGATATTTAACCTATTGCAATTTTTTTTCAATATTAACACCAGCAAATGTATTCCTTACCAATATAGTCATTTAATTCAGCTTCTATCTCAAAAAACAAGTAAAAGGGTGCAGTTACACTTTAAGTTTGTTGTTTAAGTATGTCTTTTAGAAAGTTTATAGTTAAACTTTCTAAAACAAATGCATCTGCATAAGTACTCAAAATGTCAACTGTGCAAAATGTTCTTGTGCTTATCAAAACAATGTAAGGACCGCATTAACTTTACAGAGACTGTAAACTTTAAGCCAAAAGTGTCCTGTTGGTTTGACAAAAAAATGACGTTCATTAAAAACAGTTTGTGCCCATATGAACATTCAAGGTGAAGTAAGCTGTTTATTTATGTTAATATAAGTGTTAAATCGCTCTTTATTCATACAGTGATCACTTACATAATGTGCGCGTTTCATAAAGCCGATCTCTGTCAGCTGCTCTGCATGCAATCGGCAAATAAACTTATTGGAGGATTCCGAAATGTTTATCCAATCACAAGTGAGAACGCTACAAACCGACACCCGTCTCACTCATGGTCTCACTGCCGGTGCACGCCAGAGCAACAGATGGGTGAATGTTTATGCGCCTACAATGGCGGAGCAGGTAAAAATCCTTCCCAATGTCTGTTTTGATGGTTTTCATCATGTTTTATCACACTTGTGGATCTGAGATGATGCTAGATAACTCGCTGCTTGAAGACCGCAGTGCATTAATGTGGTGACGTAGGGACGAGCGAGGGGACTGCTAACTGCAGTAACCGACAGGAAGTTAGCTAAGAGAACCATTCCGCTTACAACACCTTTAAAACAGTATTTTCTGCCATATCACTTCAGCCTAGCCCCAACTTACATAGCTAGTCTTTTTAGTAAAACATTCCATGTGTGGTTCTTATGACAGCATTTCTATCTCGAGCTGCAGTGGGGGGATAGTAACTAAAAAGAGATTTTCAGTGGTGAATATAATGAAATACACAAGTATTTTGATCTCAACAATCTTGACACACAATCCTAAAGCAGATATGAACAATGTAAACAAACTCTCAAGCAGAATCATGACGGTGATGTGAAGCAAGCCATCTCTCTCCCTCATTCACTCATTCCCTAGCAAAGAAAAGCCCTATACTTAATTATATAGTGACATTTACATATCATGATTTTTGCATCCTCAGTGGGGCCTGAGGTTTTGCGTGCATGTTAATAAGAAAAGACATGCTCTCCTATAGATTTTTCTTAAATCTGATGCTCTGTCCTTGTCTAGTAATTTACTGTTGTAACACAAGAATCTGGTTTTAGACCAAACATGGTGTTAGGTTTTAGTCACATTGACTCGAGATTGAAAACGAGAACTTAAGAAGAAAAAGATATGTGCAGGATTACTTTACGGTTATCTGACCCTTGTTTTTTTGTGTTTTTGCAGGGGGAGCGTGCAACTGGGTTTGGCGTGGCTCTGCTGATGGCTCTGTTTGGCCAGGCGTCCGATGACTCCATGCTGAACCAAGTGTCTCCTCTGGGGGCAGCCAGCAACACGTCTGGAGACCAGATGGAGCGCGACTGCAAGAGGCGAAGGCTGGTGTAGAACTTACACACCCGACTGATGCACTGCCACCACATCACCATAACTGTTAAAGCAAGCACTTAAACTGTAATTCTACTAACTGTGTTTGGATTCAATTTGACTTCTGAATAAAAATTAAAAAAAAGATAATCATCAGTATCAGTTTTGTTATAAATGATGATAAAACACAAGCCCTCATCTGTCCCCATGACTGGACACACTGCACTGATAGCCTAGGTGATGATGATGATTCTAAAATATACATTAAAAACAAAAAATAGGTTGTTAATTCATTCATTAATTAATGTTTTAATTAGGGCTGTTAATTAATCACAGAAAAAAGTAAAGCAGATTAATCGCACTTCTATAATGCCCTTTGACCCGGTGCAAAAGTGGTGCGCAGCTGCACCTGTAGCTTGCAGACACGGTCCGCACGGGTAAAAGGGAGAAAAGTAAAGAGAGAAGCGGGGGAAAGGGGCAGAGGGCTCTATGGACGGTTTATGGGATGCTTCGGACAAATAAGCATGAAGGTAGGAAGACATCTTACTTTATTCTCTGCAGTGTCTGTGCATTATTGATTTAGTGGGTGCAACAATGTAGGTTCAAAACAGTATCTCTCAATCTTCCTCCGTGTGTCTTAATTTTGTTTGCTAGCTGTCTCGTCTCCCGCATAAACGGACACCCGCCCCGTGTGTGTGTCAATATGTTTGCCTATGAGTAGGCTACGACGATGGTGAATGAATCGGCATAGGCTATGCGCATCTGTGGAAGTGCAGCGCTTTCTGTTGTGGGAGATGGAAAGTCGTCATTAGTCTGCTTGTTTTTGAGAAAATTCGGCGCTAGTTCCTAATATTATGTAGAAACCTGGCTGAGGGGAGGAGACAGAAGTTACGAGAGAGAGAGAAACAAACTGTAGTAGGCTATACAGCTGTTTATAAACAGGCATAAAAGTGTCATAAAAGTATGAGATTAATTTAGATTAATTAATCACAGAGCCTGTAATAATTAGATTTTTTTAATCGCTTGACAGTCCTAGTTTTAATTTTAATATCAATCTTTCTTTTTGTATATTCAAGGTTCATATTCAAAGTTCAAACAATAACCTTAAAACAAAACTGATTTCAATTACTACCCTATATGCAGGCATTGTTGTACATTGATTATTTATCCAAATCCAGGCTTATGCCATTCACGTTGTCTTTGACACTGTGGACATTACATTAAAGTCAGAGTTTTCTTTTGTAACCACTTCCCCTTGTACCAACATACCCGGTGTATTGTTTGATTGCTGTACAAACTTAAGTGCTTACAGCAGTTTAACAGTTCCACAATGTTGTCAGATGAGTCATTTATCTCATGCTTTGTCAGCACTAAGATCGACTATACAGCATAAGTATATTGGGGTTTGTTTTCCCAGCCCTTTAACATTAATTTCCTTCAATAAAGGCAGTGCTATCAGACCTGTGTGCACATAAATGTCCAAACTTAAGGTCCCCATACCAGCTTTTTGGAGAGTGACAGCTGCACTAATTGTCATCTACTTGGCGATGTTCAAATATATCAAGTGGACCTTGAGTTCAGATTTTTTCTACATTTCTATGATCAAGAAATGACTAACCCACTCACCATCTCACATTTTTCTCTTCCCAAAGATATACTTTAGCATTACACAGTAGGGATGTTATCTAGGCCTATCTAATATATTATCTCTGGCAGATTTTACTCTTAACAATCTTGATCATTCTGTGTTTTTATAACTAAGTTCCACTTTCACTAAACTACAAGTCAACGCCAGTCTCTTTCAGTAGGGTTTTTCTGTAGCTTATGGGATGCATAATGCACAATACTGTAGCCTATACTGCAAAGTGCTTTATTGCAGTCACCCTCATGATGATCATGAGGTTTTTAAGATGGCTCAAAGTTTTACAGTCAGGGTTTTAAAAAAAATGGTAAAGTAATATATTAAACTGCAAGGCAGACTGTTATTCCCTTATTCCTAGCGACAATAACATCACCTCGTGACTTCCTTAAAACACAAGGTTGCGTGTGCGCGTCATATGTGATGTAAAGGTCACGTGACTGTTCTCGATACCGGTTTATCAGCATTGAGTTCTCAAACCATACACTCAAATAGAGAAGTGTTCAGGCTTGTCTCTGCAGAAAACTCCAGCCGTGACTTTCTTCTTTCGTCCACCGTCAAGTTAACGACCCTCGGTGAGCTCGTTGGTCTCTTGCTCGGTGTCAGAATGTCCAGGACCGGTTCTGTAGTCGTCGTGTTTTCGCTCGTGCTGTCCGGTGTGTTCGCCGGAGTGTTTTTTAAGGAGAAGCAGCCCTGCTATGTCCCCAAACTGAGGAGAGGCGATTTTGGACTGAAGTAAGCTGAACAGATTTGTTTGTATTTTTTAAGTTATGAGTCATGAAAACACAAAGTAGCTGTTCGCAGTGTGGGGAAAAGCAGAATGTTGTAGTTAGCTCGTTAGCTAACGTAAGCCACAGAAAGCCGTTAGTTACTGAGATAAGGTGAAATAAGTGTTTATTAAGTGTTTATTACATTTTTTTTACTTGATAAATTCTGATTAACAATTATAATATGTTACTGTAAAAACAAACACAAAGCTGTCAGTGTCATAGAGTCGTGAGGTTTGATTTAATAATTTTTTGTTCTCCTGACTATTTCGTCTTGCCTTGTAAAAACGAAACTAAAGCAAACTAAACATTATGTCAATGTCAGTGCTTTTGACTTATGACGGGGTTTAGTGAGTGAATCAGGGGTTGAGGAAGTTGACAGCTCTGTAAAATCCCCTACAGGTTTGCTATCAACCCTGGAAGTATTACAACATGAAAAGGCAAGTGGCCTGATTTAAAAACAAGCGAACCTAGAAATCACAATATTTTACCTTTTTATTTTTTTGTTTCAACATGTTATCTCAAAATTGTGCAGTAAATCTGTTTGCAAACCTTCAGTAAAGTACATACAGCATGTAATGTGGTAGAGAGCCCCCTTATTCATGTCATTTAAAGCTATACCTTAATATTGCCTGAATATTGGATTATGTTACATGTTGGGATTAAAGAATGCATAGTAACACTTGTCCACAGGTCATTAAACCCTCCAAATACCCAGATATATTACTGAAGGCATAAGGTGATAACATTGCCCTTGACTCCTCAGTCCTCAGGTTATGAAGTCTCGTCTTGTCTGCCCAAGTATTTCTAAATGTTTGCCTCTCTAGGTCTTGAGTCTTGAATTTGCATGTTTATTGTTCCCTTTTAAGATTGTGTCTAGCCTTATATTGTAGATTGTATCTAGATATTGTAGATATTTTTAAAGAGAGGAAATGAAACTGAAGAGTGAGGAAAATAAGACCTTCGTACGATAAGGGGGAAGTATGTTTATGGCAGCCACTAACAATTGTGAATAAAAAAAATCTGAATTACTTTGTCCATTCAGGCTATAACATGTCATAGAATGGTGTAAAGGACATCAGAGCTCAATCTAACATTTTGAAGTCTTATTTTGTCTGACCAACAGATATTCTGTTTACAATGAAGATCTGCCAGAGCTAATCTATATCCAATGACCTCTCTGTTCACAGGACGTCTCCTCTCCCTCATGAGTACTTAAACGTTTCTGACCTGCCCAAAGAATGGGACTGGAGGAACATCAAAGGCATCAACTATGTGAGCACCACCCGCAACCAGCACATTCCCCAGTACTGTGGCTCCTGCTGGGCCCACGGCAGCACCAGTGCCATGGCAGGTATGACTCTTTGATCATTAGTTTACTTCCTTGGACTTTAAATCATGCTGAGTCATTGTGGTTTGGTGGCAATGAAGAGAACGACAGCACCTCACATGACTGTTCAGACCCATTGGTAATAAAGTTTCCATTTCCTCTTAGCAGAGAAGTGACAGGAACTGGTTTTTCACGCTTTTTATTTGTCATTTCTCTGTTTTCTCTATTGCCAGATCGTATCAATATAAAGCGTAACGGAGCGTGGCCTTCAGCCTATCTCTCCGTCCAGAATGTGGTAGACTGTGGTGATGCTGGCAGTTGCCATGGAGGGGATCACAGCGGCGTATGGGAGTACGCTAACAAGAATGGCATCCCAGATGAGACTTGCAACAACTACCAGGCTAAAGACCAGAGTGAGTGTCTTTCAGTGTGTATAATATTTCCAATCACTTACACTGCCCAAGTCTGAACTGTACATTTTATTGACTCAACGTCATCATCCCTCAATAATATCTGAAGTATGAATAAAGGTTGGATGAATGTATTAATGTGTCTTCTCTCCTCTAAAAAGAGTGCAAACCCTTCAACCAATGTGGCACCTGCACCACCTTTGGACAGTGCAATATTGTGAAGAACTACACCCTGTGGAAAGTGGGAGATTTTGGAGCGGTCAGTGGGAGGGAAAAGATGATGGCAGAGATCTACGCCAGAGGACCGATCAGGTTTGCAACTTATTAATATGTTGTTGTTTTTTGGAAGCGCAGTAGACGGTCCAATAGGTCACACATATAATTAAACAGCATTTATTTTAATTTTTTTAAAGTAAACAGAATGTGATTTACACCAAGATGCAAATGCCAACAACATGCCTCACATTCCGCCGACACGTTATCAAACGCACACAATCAGCATACACTGCTGTGGAGCATTGTATTACTGCTGTGGAGCATTGTATTACTGCTGTGGAGCATTGTATTATCGTATATAAACTAGGGCTGTCAAGCGATTAAAAAAAATAATCTAATTAATTACAGGCTCTGTGATTAATTAATCTAAATTAATCGCATACTTATATGACACTTTTATGCCTGTTTATAAACAGCTGTATAGCTCTCTCTCTCTCTCTCATAGCCTATGCCGATTTATTCACCATCGTCTTACTCATAGCCAAAAATATTGACACACACACACACACACAAAAGAGGAAAAAAGGCAGGCTGCATATGCTAGAAAGAGTGACGGGGGGGGGGTCCGTTTATGCAGGAGACGAGGCAGCTAGCAAACAAAAGTGAGACGGAAGATTGAGAGATACTGAGAGTTTTGAACCTTCATTGTTAATTAGGCACCCACTAAATCAATAATGCACAGACACTGCGGAGAATAACATAAGATAACTTCCTACCTTCATGCTTATTTGCCCGAAGCTTCCCATAAAACGTCCATAGAGCCCTCTCTATGCTTCTTTATTTACTCTTTAATCCCGTGCGGGCCGTGTCCGCAAACTACAGGTGCAGCTCCGCTATTGTCTCACCCATTTTGCACCGGGTCAAAGGGCAATATAGAAGTGCGATTAATCTGCGTTAATTTTTTTAATCGCGTACATTTTTCTGTGATTAATTAATCGAAATTAAAGCGTTAATTTGACAGCCCTAATATAAACATTATCAGACATCAGATGTCGGTCATCGTTTCTAATTTTCCCAGAAGAAGTAACTGTGATGTTTGCTTTCTCCAGCTGTGGGATCATGGCCACAGAAAAGCTGGATGCCTACAGCGGAGGTCTCTACTCTGAATATCATGAGGATACTTCCATCAACCACATCATATCAGTGGCAGGATGGGGTGTGGAGAACGACGTGGAATACTGGATTGTACGCAACTCCTGGGGAGAGCCATGGGTAAGTCCTTATTTAAAAAAGAGAAGTAGGAATGGTTTGGTCAGATCTATGGTCATAAGACACTACTTTCTGAATGTTGACTTGCAGCTGATTTTCAACAGTCAACATTTGACAGCCCCCTGTCATAACATTGGAATATTTTCTAAATTCAGATTTTCTTCAAATAGTGTTCAACTTAAAGTCCATACCCAGATATTTAACTTACCATCACATAAGCATAAGAAAAACACTTATCTTCACAATTGAGAAACTGCGATAAAGGAATGTTTGGCATTTTCTTTATCAAAACTATTACAATGATTTATTTTCCCTTGTCTCCTCAGGGTGAGAAGGGCTGGCTCAGGATCGTGACCAGTGCCTACAAGGGAGGAAGTGGCAGCTCATACAACTTGGCAGTTGAGGAGGACTGCATGTACGGAGACCCTATTGTCCCCAAGGCCTACCTGTAGAAAAGACCAACAGCATCTCTCTTGTGGCAGAGGGAAACTTTTATGAATGCACAACAAGTTAAAGGGATTTTCTTTTTTAAATAATGATCTTTTCTGGGGTTTTTTAAACTTGTAATGAGGGCGTTAAGGTCTTCCAGGTGGTTGTCACACCTGCTCGATTTAATGCAGATTTTGTATTGTTTAATGGCCTGAAATCAATGGAGTGAAACACACATCAGCATAGCTGATTTCACTGCTATAGCAACATTTAAGTACTGCATGCTGAATACAGCAAATTATAGAATCTTAAATAAAATATGAAATAATTCTTTCATTGTCCGATTTTCATAGTTTTGATATTTCGATGCACGCTGACTCAGCCAAAGAACAGTGTTAATAATTTGTCCTGCACTTCTCCGACACTAAATATTGTCAGTGTTTGGTGTAAATGTACTGACAATATTGCACTACCCGATAAAGGATTTTTTGGGACAATTTTTTATTTTTAATCGTGCCTTAACTTGAAGTCAAGTTTAATGTGATTTGCTCTTTTTCACACTCACAATCTACACCTCAAACATTTTGCAAAAATTGTGATCTTTGTTTTTGTCAAACTTTGCCAATAAAGCACTTAAAAGTGATGTGCCATGCTTTTTTCTGTCCAGTACACATATGCCATTCATAAACATAACCAAAATGTCCTGCAACAAGTCAATAAAGGCTGTCGGTGCTGTCAAAATCTGGCTCCACGTTCTGACGTCAGATAAAAAAACCTGTTATTGGGAAAAATTAATATCAAGAGATGATGTCCCAATGATGTGTGGTAAAGCCAGTGGCGAACTTAACCGTTTGGGGGCGAACAGTCATTTGGGGACCCTTGCATCTACCGGTCTAATGTATGCATAATGAGATGATACAGCATACAAATAAACTATACATACAATGCGGACTGAGGTTTTGCTTGCAAGTTATTTAAAGAAACGTTACTTCAAGAGAGTGTAATGTGTCTAGCTTTTTAGTGTTTTATTTTGAAAGGTTTGACCGGGAGTATTACTTGTAGGCTATGTGATTACGTCTGGAATTATATGCGGTTGTAGTTACGGTATGTGGCCACAGGGGGGTGACAACGTCCTTGCTTTGAATAGGATACAGAATTAACGTCAAAGTCGGAATCCATGCCTATTACGGGATTACTCAATCCAAACTTAATGACAAACTTTGGGTTTAAATGGGTACCAAAAGGGATGAAATATTTGGGAATAAAACTAAGCCAGGATATTGAAGAAATTCCGGCATTAAACTTTGAACCAGTACTACAAAAAATTAAAGCTAGTCTGGATAAATGGGGGAAAATTAATCTGACATTATGGGGTAAAGTTAATGTTATAAAAATGGTGATTTCACCACAATTCAATTATATTCTCATGATGGTACCAGTAACTACATCCCCTCAGATTTTCAAACGATACGATACAATCATTAAAGACTTTTTATGGGAAGGGAAAAGACCCAGAATTAAGCTTAGCAAAATGTGTTCACCTAGAGATAAAGGAGGACTGGGATTGCCAGACCCAAGATTATATTACATCTCTTTCGAAATGGCCAAAATAACCAGACACTGGAATAAAGATAATACATTAGAATGGGTTGCTATTGAAAATAAGTTGGCACTCCCTTTTTCACCTATTGATAGACTATCCCAGTGTTCGCTTAATTTACCCAATCCTATCATGGCACACTCTAAAGAGATATGGACTAAAATACATAAAATGTTTAAATTGTCACATTGTAAGCAATCCTACTCCTCCTTATGGTATAACTCCATGATTAAAATTGGAAAGACATCGGTATTTTGGAAGAAGTGGCTTAGTAGTGGTATATGTAACATTGCTGATCTATTTGAAGATGATGTGTTTATGTCATACTCAGACTTATTGAGAAAATATAAGCTAAAGGGAAAAGACCATTTTTGGAAGTATCTTCAAATCAGGAGCTGTGTTACCTCCAAGATTCAGTACAGAGATGGGAACCACATCATGGATTACTTCAAACTACCTGGGGAGTGCAAACGAGCTTCTATATTTTATAGGAAAACCAACCAATTGCTTAGCTTTGACTGTCATAACCTAAAAGCAATATGGGAGAAAGATTTAGGATGTATAATGGAGGACAATACATGGTGGAAAATTATATCTGACAATGGAAAGTACATAAGGGAAGCCAAAGGGAAATTTACCCAATATAAAATTATACACAGGTACTACTTTACACCACTAAGACTATATAGAATGGGAGTAATGAATAACAATTTATGTTGGAAATGTCAGAAAGAAGCAGGTACTCTATTACACTGTATTTGGCAATGCCCATGTATTCAGCCCTTTTGGAGATTTGTTTTGGAGTACTTAGGCAAATGGGCCGCAAGAAAGCTACCAGTATCTCCTAGACTTTGCCTGTTAGGTGACAGAAGTCAACTACATAACATGTCAAGTAAAGATTTTTCTGTCATCATGGTTGGCATTACAGTGGCTGCAAGGACGATTCTTAAACATTGGAAAACAGTTACAACTCCAGGATTTAAAGAATGGGCTAACGCCATGATAAAAACAGCCTCATATGAACATATGCTTAATAAGCTGAATACTATAAACAAGGATAAAGCACCAGCATGGGAGAGTTTCTGGACTTATATCACACTGACCGATAAACCTGTAACGTGAACAAAGTTGATGGAATGTAATGATGCTCCTGAATGTTGTATGGATAAGCATTCTAGTCACTCCAATATGAATGTGCCCCTAGTGCTGCTTTTGTTATCTCCTGATTTTACAGATACAAATATTTATTTGTATTTCTATTCTTTATAATGGCAAAGACTTTAATTGTACTGTAATAACAAATGTCTCTGAATGTGTAACCTTGTACTGTCATGCACCAAAGCGAAAATTTAAATAAAAAAACTTGAATTACAAAAAAAAAAAAGGATACAGAATTAACTTCTCTTCTGCTTTTTGGAGTCGATCTGAAGTTTCGCTTAGATGTTATTTAAAGTAACGTCGTTCCAAGAGAGTAGTGTATACTGCTTGCTTATGAAGCAGTTAGTGACAATAGTTATTGCCACACTTAACCTGATTAGTATTCAACTGCTTACTACTAACCTTCTTTAAATGTCCATGCCGTTAGCTTAAGCTAGTGAAGCTAATTACATGTAGCCTACCTTCCTCCTTCTAAAATAGTCTCTTAACGCGTGCTCTGCCGAAATAAAGGTAGCGGTTTGTCCGCTTTCATTCACAGATATTAAATAGTTAGTACATTGATGCTTTGAAATGCGAGTTCAGTAACACAACCATCACTGTTCCAAAATATTGTTTGTGTAATAATAAAGCCTAGAGACCGTGAGACCAATGTCGTTGTAGGAATTATGTATGGCCACAGGGGGGCGCCAGGAGTCATGCTCTCAATGAACAATTTGACTATATATAATTTGATATATTCTAATTTGACTCATTAGAATATATATATTTTTTTAAATCTAGGTATAGTACCTCATTGTGGCCACGGAGGGGCAGTATGGAGGCATAGTCAAAAAGGGATTTATGTCCTATAGACATAAATTACTGTGCCGTCTGCCTACCCTTCCAGATCCATACAAATAATAATTTATAACAATTGTATTTAATAAACTTGTATTTGCATTTTAACTGTTTATTCTTGAGATTTTGATGTATACACTTTGTAATTAACTGCACACTTACACTTGTTTTTTTTTAGAAAGAACCCTGAATTAAATTACTTTGTTGTTAAGGAACACATAAATGCAAGTGTTAATGTTTAAATTTTTTTCAATGTGTTAAATTTCGGCATTTTAAGACATTTTGTGTTTTTCAAAATGACTTTAGTGTGCTACCTTTTCAGATCCATACAAATAACTACCCTAAGAACACCATACCCACTGTCAAACATGGTGGTGGGAACCTAATGCACCAAGATTTTTAACAACAACATCAGGCAGTTGGCAGAGAAACTCGGCCTTGGGCACCACTGGACCTTGTAGCAGGACAACGACCCAAAACACACAGTAAAACTTTGTCTGTTTGATTTAACAGTTGTCTGGATGAGTAGCTCATGAGGATAGAAGCTTGCTTGGAAGACCAAGAGTTGCGAGTTCAAGTCCTTGAATAAACAACTGAAATAAATTGTTGTAATAGAGTATTTTACTCATGTGCAGTCACAATGAAACTTAACACATTGGAATTTTTCCAATCTAAAACCCAAAGAAATACAATTGTCCAGAGAAATGTTCCCAGCTCAGTCAGTAAGAAGACTACCATAGGGAACAAACTATGGTTGAACTTAAAAATTCTCAGGAAGCGACACACTTAGCCTCCAAATGGAGTGCTATCCAGTGGGATTCGAACCAGTCACCACGAGGTTGCATCACTCCATGGCGCCGAAAGGACCATCTGCGCCACCGAGACCATTCACGTACTTTCTCCGGACGCTCTCATCTCTGTGCTTTGTTAGAGGGACTTTTTAAAAATGCCCAGAATGGGATTTGAACACACAATCTCTGGGTCTCCACTATCAGACTGAGCCAGTACTCAGTTCACACTAGTAATCCTGATGATACTATTGTAAAGAGATCTT
This sequence comes from Ammodytes marinus, assembly GCF_949987685.1. Lineage (NCBI taxonomy): Eukaryota > Metazoa > Chordata > Actinopteri > Uranoscopiformes > Ammodytidae > Ammodytes > Ammodytes marinus. The sequence goes on from NC_137233.1 coordinate 29,749,250, forward strand.
TACAAAAACAATAAATATGGGGACAAAATATAAAGAGGGCATTTGGGGGCTCCAGGCAATTGCCTGGTTTGCCTCATAGTACGGCCCGCCTCTGGGTAAGGCACTACTTTTACTGATTTTGATCTGTTTCACAAATGGACATGAATTTGATAAAACACATCTAGTTGCAGAAAAAGCTTATTTCTGCTTTTTTTTATCACTTTCATGATAAAAAAAAGTTTTATTTGATACAGGCGAGAAACTACATACTCCAGGTTTTATTTTAAAACAGCTCGAACCAACATAAAATATAGAAAATCAAATATACAGGAAAAAAAAGGAAACATAGCTGCATCTTCAGAGGCTCCAGTCTTTTCCATCAGCTCGTTGACATTTAACGGTTTCTGTTGCTTCTATAGGAACTGACCGTTCACCAAGTCAACCTTTACAGTCTGTGAGCTGCGTGCTTCAACATCCATCAGAGCGTTTGGTTACCATGCAGGTTACCAAGAGGTCCTTCTGGTACAATCTCCAATAAGAACAGCTTCAGCGTCCTCTCCACATCAGTTTATCATGATGAAGTTTGACTTGCAATGAGCTGAAAAACAAGAAAATAATCACAGGGCTTCGTGAGCTGGTTTACACACTTTTTTTTTACTATCCATTCATTGGTGATAACTGCTTCCTGCTTATTTCTGAGTCTTGTCTTTTGTGCATTCTGTTTCATTGTAGCACAATTGTACAGCATTAAAAAAAGTGATCACATGACTGACCAATGAACTCTGCTACGGGGTCGTGTTCTCCCTCTGTGCGGATTGTCCCGGCGATGCTGTCGTTCTCCAGGATGGGCAGGAAGAGCTGAACAAAGTCAGATGTGTAGGGAGGAGCGATCACGTCCAGCACCTACCAAGAGTACAATAGTGGCCAAAAGTTGAGAATGACACAAATATTACATTTTCAAAAGGTCTGCTGCTTCGGGGTTTTTAGGTATTTTCGTTAGATGTGTCTATGGTATACTGAAATATAATTACAAGCATTTCACAAGTATCAAAAGCTTTTATTGACAATTACACTGAGTTCATGCAACAAGTCAATATGTGCAGTGTTGACCCTTCTTTTTCAAGACCTCTGCAATTCTCCCTGGCATGCTGTCAATCAACTTCTGGACCAAATCCTGATTGATGGCTGTCCATTCTTGCATAATCAATGCTTTGAGTTTGTCAGAATTTGTGGGTTCTTGTTTGTCCACCCGCCTCTTGAGGATTGACCACAAGTTCTCAATGGGATTAAGATCTGGGGAGTTTCCTGGCCATGGACCCAAAATCTTTATGTTTTGTTCCCCTAGCCATTTAGTTATTACTTTTGCTTTATGGCAAGGTGCTCCGTCATGCTGGAAAAGGCATTGTTCATCACCAAACTGCTCTTGGATGGTTGAGAGAAGTTGCTCTCGGAGGACGTTCTGGTACCATTCTTTATTCATGGCTGTGTTTTTAGGCAAGATTGTGAGAGAGCCCACTCCCTTGACTGAGAAGCAACCCTACACATGAATGGTCTCAGGATGCTTTACTGTTGGCACGAGACAGGACTGATGGTAGCGCTCACCTCGTCTTCTCCGAACAACCTTTTTTCCAGATGCCCCAAACAATCGGAAAGGGGATTCATCAGAGAAAATTACTTAACCCCAGTCCTCAGCAGTCCAATCCCTGTACCTTTTGCAGAATATCAGTCTGTCCCTGATGTTTTTTCTGGAGAGAAGTGGCTTCTTTGCTGCCCTTCTTGACACCAGTCCTTCCTCCAAAAGTCTTCGCCTCACTGTGCGTGCAGATGCACTCTCACCTACCTGCTGCCATTCCTGAGCAAGCTGTGCGCTGGTGGCAGCCCGATCCCGCAGCTGAATCAACTTTAGGAGACGGTCCTGGCGCTTGATGGACTTTCTTGGGCGCCCTGGAGCCTGTTTGGCAACAACCTTTCTCCTTGAAGTTTTTGATAAAGTTCATTTTCAAGGCAAAGAGGGACTTTGCAATTAATTGCAGTTGAGCTGATCACTCCTCATTACATTCTGGAGTATATGCAAATTGACATTATAAAAACTGAAGCAGCAGACTTTGTGAAAATGAATATTTGCGACATTCTCAAAACTTTTGGCCACAGATGTACATTAAAGTTAAGTTAGTTATTCTAAGGTTTACTTTAACGCACAAGTTTATTGTTTATTGTTTGTTGGATCCCCATTAGTTGTCACCATTGTGACAACTATTCTTCCTGGTCTGTTGGTTTAAGTTATATTTGAAAACAGCTGTAAAAACAGGCCCCGGTTCAAATTATGATCACTTAAACATTTTATGTGTAATAACTAATTTGTTCATTCACCTACTATAGGGGCATTTATCTTCAATAAACACACACACTTTATGTTAGGGGTCAGTCATTTTCACCTCAAATCAAAATCTTCTAAATGTGTTCCACTGTGACTGCCCTGAAACCAAGGTCACTGCCTTTCCCAAATCAATTTCCCACTGATGATGGAGATCAGAAGAAGCCGTTACCTCTGTGACAAAGTATCTGATGAGGGAGATGTCCGTGTTGAGTTTCTCCAGACACTTGCGAATGTAACCAACTACTGGCAGGACGTAGCCACGGCTCAACAGATGAACCATCCTGTCCAGCAGAGTCTTCTTCAGTTCCATCTGAGGGGGGAATAAAACCAAAACACAGTCAGTTGAGAGGTCACGCAGTTGAAACTAACCGGCTTCTGTATTAGAGTTAGCCTGCTTCTACCAGACCATCGTACTTCATTTCATTTGTACAGAAGGTCTGAAATCGCTCAGTTGACAAACGTTAATTCACTTGAAGGCGGGTGTCTGTTGAAGTTTAAAACTATTGGATATGCCAAGTGCCACTCGGCTTCTGACTACAACTAAAACTGGCGCACGACCTCCACGTCATTGTTCTCAGCCATTTCCTCTTGTTCGCTGATTAGACCTCCAAAAATCTGACAACTGTAAACTCGCAATTATACCGCACACCAAGACTGACTACTGAAGGGAAATGACAATTGAGCGGAAGTACGTAGGCGGGCGGTGCCAGGCTATATAAGAGTAGCATTGAGGCAACCCAAACCCACCTGCTCCATGACGTCCAGCTGAGAGTGCTCCGTCTCAAAGAGCTTGATGAGCAGCTGGAGGACCTGCGGGTGCAGCAGCTGGTGACACGTACAGATCTGCACAGAGGAAGTGTTCAATGTTCAAAATCAAACTGCCGTCTTAAACACAGAACATGTTAAAGTTTGGTGTGGTGGTAGTAAATGCCGTACCTCGTCAAGAAGAGCTAAATGTACCGGAGTGTGGTCTGTCTGCAGCTGGAAGTACCGCGGCTCAGACACCGTCCAGTCCACCCATTTCAGAACCCCCATAGCAACTACTGGAAACCTGAACACAAACATGATGGAAGCAGGATTTTTTAGTACACCTCGAGTGTCCAAAACGAAAACACAAAAAGTTGTCACTGAAGGCTTTTCATTATTTTTGAGGACATATATTAGTTTCTTCTAAAGAAATCCCACTTATTAAATCATCAATCATTTCTTTTTAGGCAAAATTCTTGTTAGCTGATATGTGTTCGACAAATACGTTTGATTGTAATTCGTGTCATTTTATCAAATGAAAAACTGTGAATAGATTATAAAGTAAGGTATTGAAATTAGAATAGTTTTGGTATCATCTACCAAAACTATTCTAAAACCGGAAATGTTTTAGATGATACCCACTGAACATCTGGAAGTTTATCACAAAACAATTACATTTTCGCTGTTTCTGCAATCATTCCCTCAAAAATGTGTTGGTAGAAATGAAATTAAACATTTTCACACAAATAACTTCCTGGTCAGATAACTCATTAACAGGTTATAAGTGCAGGTTGTTGTTTTTTTAACTTAAATTTCATTAGTTCTGTCCTGACATTCGTTAATCTTTAAGGGACATCGTATTGCATTGATTCATATTTTGTCTTTTACAACAGTTCTCTCCCTTAAAAAATAAATACAACTTGCAGGCCTTTCTTAGCCGTCTCCTCACCGGATGCACTGGTACAAAGTGCCGAGTTCAGCCACCAGCTCTGTGGCTCCTTTGTTTTCATTGCAGCACAGGTTGTGAACCGTCTCTATGGCCTTGGAGGTGGACTTCAGCTCATCTTTATTGATGTTGACTCTCTTGTTCTGGGATTTAATGGAGAAAGAACAGTGCAACATGTTGAAGAGGCTTTATGGGAACTGTGTAGAATAAAGGATAAAAACGAGCATGAGAATTCTCTAAGTACATATACTGTATAGTTTACAAGTTAAGTTACTACCAAAGACTTTTAATCCAAATCCAATTACATCACCATATTCATCCCTGCTCTCTGTACCTTTTTCCACGTTTCAACCACACTGGCAGCGTAAGCCAAGATGTGGATGTATTTGTGTTTGTGGTCTTGGTTGATCTTGGATCCGGGCTTAAACAGCGACTGCATGAACAGGTCCAGAAAGGCGGGCACTCTGATCTAAATACGAGACGGATTAAATATTACGGCACCTTAACACGTAGCAAAATATTACAGGTGTCAAAGACGCTGCGTCCTCACCAGCTCCACTGGAGGAGGGTCCATGCTGCTGAACATCTTGAACAGAACCGTGATATCTGCAGGATTGAGGGCTCCTTTGGACAACATGGCTCCCAGTGCCTGGCAGGCCCGAGGGTAGGCCGCCGCTGTGCCAAGCGCCAAGGTTATCTGACTGGCATCGTGACCTCTGTGACATAAACCACAACCCAATAATAGTGAGTTGTCATCTACACACACAACCCCCCAACCAGTGTATCCTTTTATTGACACTCTCTCTCACCTCTTATCATAAGCAAATAAATGCTTTTTACCACCCAGGCATTTACTGTTTGTTGCACTAGATACATTTTACTACAAAAAGCAAGACATGTCACAGAGAACTTCTGCTGATAAAGGTTACCTCTCGTGTGCCGACTTCTGCACCTCCTGGCCGATCCTGCGCACAGCTGAGCCGCCCTGTTCCTCCTGGGAGAGGATGGACATCATGGCCTGGGCAAAGAGGTAGGTGTGCTCGCCGTGACACACCATCTTCTGCAATAGAGAAGAGGGAACAACTCAGCAAGCCCAGGGAACTAAAACTCCACATGCTGACTTTCACACACTCTTGTGTTAAAATAACACAGCTTGCTATTTCCTTTTGGGACTAAACTCTCACTCTTAAAAAGGCAGAGAGCTAACTAATCAACAACAGAGTAATTCTGCCAATAAAGTGTCAGGAGAAGAGGTATAAAAATAGCAAGCAAAGTTTTCCAGGACTCAATTCACTATAAATAGGCTACATTAAATCTTGTCGGTTAACGGTTAATGAGTGGTGAATGAGCGTTGGTTTAAAAATTCTAAATGGACATCCCTAATAAAGACACTTAAAAGGTGCTCAGAGGGACTTTCAGTTTGTGTTAATTCTTGCGCTCCCTTTAGACAAAAGGGGCCGTTTTCTAACTACACAAGCTGTAGTTCCTGGGTGAACGTACCCATGACAAAGGCATTAAGAAAAACCATATAAAAATAGCATTCTTTGCACTGATGGTCTTGTTTGCTGTTGCATGTCATTTATGATCAATCAGAGGAAAACTTTGACTGTTTCAGAAATATTTTAAAAGTTCCACGTTGCACATTTAAATTACACGGCGTCACGTTAAATAACCCAGATAAGCTCACGGCAAATTCAGGCAGATTCTTTTCCAGGTTTTCTTCTCCTCCGTCGAGCAGCGTGGCCAAAGACGTCCTTAGCACTCGGGAGAAAACTTCCAGCTGCTGACATGCTGTAGACACGCTGGTGATCTCTCCCTGATAACCTGCATCTGAAATGAGCTAAATACACACACACACAAACACTAAATATATGTGTAACTTTGCAGACTCTTTTGAAAGATCAGTTTTCATCCTCAACAGTAGAGTTAAAAAAAATAAAATAAAGTGCGGCAAAGAAAACGACCGCTAAATCTCTTGTCTTGCCATTGCCGTACCTTTACAGTGAAGTTGAGCATCAGGCAGTCTGGGTGAGCCTCTGCCAGCTTATAGAAGAGATCTCGCCACGTGGTGTGTGCAATCATCTGCTCGAGCCAAGCAGGAGTCTGAAAATAGAAGGTTTGGTTCATAAGAGCTTCACGTAATCTGATAATTTTTTTTTTTCATCCCCAGAGAAATCTCACCTCTCCCTCAACAGTGAAAATGGAGTCTGCCTTTTGGGGGTCAAAGTGCTTGATCAGGAGACTCTTGAGGTGATTTTCTACTCTCTCCTGGACCTGAGCGGGCTCCACACCTGCAAAACATAATTACAAGACAAGAGCAGTTAAAGCACCGATGAATCACAACAAGCCCAGAATACTGTTGCAGGGTCTCCCAGTCTTCTACCCACCCATCTGGATGAGCCACTCTGCTAGTAGATTGACGGTCTGAGCCACCGCCGAGTAGTTTTCAGAGAGGAGCTGGATGACGTGTTCTGGAGAACCGCCTGCCTGGAAATACCTGAAGGAAAATGACATAAGAGTGTCATGGTTCACGTCATGTGTTCTCTATTTGTTGGTTGTTTGTTCTTAAAAGGTGTTTTCTTGTCTATTTCTAATTAAGGGTGGAGGGGGAAGTGTGTGTGTGTGTGTGTGTGTGTGTGTGTGTGTGTGTGTGTGTGTGTGTGTGTGTGTGTGTGTGTGTGTGTGTGTGTGTGTGTGTGTGTGTGTGTGCAGTTTGTGGGGGGAAACCGGTGCTTACGTTTTGAGGGTGTTGAAGATGGCAGGCTCCATGATGTAATCCCTGCTGATGAATTTCTGCAGACAGTCTTCCTGGATTTTCCCATCGTTTTCTCCTTCCACATAATCCTCCTGAGAGAAACAATATATATATATATATTTATATTTACCCTCCTGCCTTGAGGACTGTAATACACTATTCTCTTTCTCTCTTTTTGCATACAGTAAAATGTGTGGAGCGGCAATTCTGCATCAACATTTTCATGGCCGTCTATTATTTGCATAGTTTCATGCTCCAGTGGTGGATTTTGGCTGAAGTACATTTACTCAATCACATTTTGAGGTAGCCTACTGGTGCTATAGTTGATCATTTCAATTCTAAGTAACTATATACTTTATGCATCATTTGTCAGAAAATGTTATGTACTTGAGTTTTCAATTTCTCACAGCCTACCTCTCCAATGAAAAAGAAATGCATCTTCAATTTTTAATGTGAATGTTTCTGTCAATGTATGGCTGGAGAAAATGATCCTACCTCTCAAGCTTCATAAACTATTACCGACCATAGCTGGAAAATATATTGTCTTGATATAAATTTGTAAACGGATAAGAAAGGTGTGGTTCTCACAGGACAGCAGCGGTAGCAAATTAGGATGATCCTATAGAAGATGATACATTGATGTAAATTAAAGTACCCAAACAGTATAACTTGTACTTATAGCAGAGTACAGTGTGGTATTGTACTTTTGTAAAGGATCTGAAATACATGTTCCTCCCCTGATCGTATGACCGACTGAGTATGTTCAGATAAAGCACAATATATAGTTTAATAAACGTCCACTAGCCTATTCACAAGTTACTGCTGAAGTGCATTTCCTACCGTCGTTTCTGGATGGATACATGTCTATGTGACAGCTGCTGGATTAAATGTCCTAGTTTATAAAACGTCTGTTTGACAAAGCAGTCTGAGTGAGTCAGTAACATTTAACTTTCAGTAGAGCTTCAAAGATTGACCTGAAAGGCCTACAACAACGGTATGTTACGCACAGATAAATCATTATGGTGCGTTACAGATCACGTGCAGCTGTGTATGTCCACCCGCTGTGATGCTAGTTATCCTGCAGCTTAACTGCTGCGAGCTCATAGCATGGGAAGCATCTCTCCAGTCCACCTGTGCGGACACATTTGTCTCTGCAATGTGCACTTCAACTATATGTTAGCTCAACGTCAACGCAAAAAACGCAGCTTATGTATTTGCAGCTAAGCTAATGCTGCCATGCTAACTAAACTGTGCAGCCTGAACAGCAACAAGTCGCGCACTCACAGAGTTGCCGTCCGGGCCCTCCCAGTCTCCCCCGCCGCTGTAATACTCCTCGTCCATGTTGACGGGAGAGGACACACGTTGAACTTGCTGCAGTGGCCCAGAGGTTAGTTTTAAACCTGGACGTGACTCGTTTTTTCGCTGCAAAGTGGTCGGAGATGCTGAAAGCAGCTAGCTTGTTTAGCTAGCAGGCTAACAACAACAGGCAGAAAATGGCGAGGCGGTGAACATGAGGCCACGCCCCCATAGGAAAGCCGTAGTCTTACCCAGAGTTTAGTCTGTCAGGCACATCTTTGGTTATTATGTACAGAACAAACGTGCAATGCACATAAGTAACAATATCAAAAACATCAGGGAAAACTAAACATAGGAGTTGTAGTGGTACAGACAGAACACAGACAATGACACTAAAGAATTATACAAAGTTTGTTAGGTAGGCCAACGCACTGACATTTTTGGAATGAGGTAGCGAGGATAGGTAATAAAGGGAAAATGAACATAAAATATATCAATGTCACAATAAAGTTACATTAATTATATAGAGAGAAGAAAACAAGGCATAGGACTTATTATAGTTTTCATTTAAAAAAATTATCGGGCTTCTTAAAATAATTGTAAATAATCATTTAAAAATAAAAAACATTTAAAAAAGAATAATATAAATCAAAAATATAATAATGGGGGTAATATTCTAAAAATTATATTAAGGCAATGTTGTGAAAAATACTGTCACACACTAAAAGTCTTCTGCCCCGAATTGAGTCTGTCAGGGACACCTTACTATATAGTTATTTCAGATTTAAAATATTGAGTCTGATAGAACAACATAACAATTTAAAAATTATTTGTACTGGGCAAAACATAAAATGGGACAGGAATAAATAATAATGTATTTTGTAACAGTAAGTTGTGCAGTGAATCAGTTCACTGCGTTTATGTGGAATTAAGAATTACTGAAGTGAAAATATAAATTTTTGACAGTTTATAGGAAATCTTGTTAAAATGTTAGGGGGTTTACTCTTATCGAACCTCAACTCATTATACCGGGGACACCTTTCAGTATTACACAGTACAATTCAACAGCATCTCAAAATACATTGTCGATTTTTTTTTTTTTACAAATATGGCAAACGGGCAACTCGAGTATAACCCTCATTAAAAATGGTCTAGACAACAACCTTTGAGAGAGCGGGGAGACTGCCTAAAAATTTAAGGATTATCCAGTGTAACACCAGATTAACCAGTTGAACTCAACTTGCTCAAGATATTGTTGTATTACAAAGTTACGGATGATAAAAGGACTTTAATGCAGACGATAACCTCTTAAAGGTGAAAAGAAAAAGTTCCTCAAATGAGCATTACAATTTGAGGGGGCCCCTTAGCTCAGTTGGTAGGGCGTCCCCCCCCCCCATGGGCCTCGGCCAGCAGCAGATCCGGGTTTGATTCCAGCCCGCGGTCGTTCTCTGCATGTCACTCCCCTCTCTGCCCCATTTCAACTCTGTCTCTACACTATCAATAAAGCATAAAAATTATAAAAATCCCCAAAAATAATCTTTAAAAAAAAATGTACATTTGACAGGCATAACAGATGTTAAAGGCTGCTCAGGATGTGAAATCAAATGATTTTTGCATAAGGTATTTAGAATTCTGTTCACTTGACTTGAGCATTTTGCACCCACAGCTGTGCCAACTCCACCAAATAGACAGGGCAGAAAAGACAATGGCAATTTGATAAAGCCTAAACTCTTCCATTTTTCAAGTGTTGTAAACTGTAATATGTTCTCTGCACGATGCTGAAAACAATTGAGTGAGCTACACTGTTCAGTATTGTTTGATGCTGACCACATTCTACAATAAAACAGGGATGGGAGTTAAACCAAATTGAAAGAATATTTTTAAATAGGCGTTTTTCTTATTGTACAAACTGATAATCAAATCACTGATAATCAAATCTGCATTTCCACACAGACACACGACTGTTTCCTGTTGTTATTGTGTGTTCCTGAAATAGACAATTTGACTACAGCAGTTCCTCTTTTACAGATACAATCACAACCTCACTCAGTTTTTGTTGAGCTGTGGGTTTTCTGCATGAACAGCAACCTTTCCCTGAATGTTCTTTAGTAGTTTTTGAAAACCCTTTAGAAAATCTGCAAATGTCTTCAACTCAGTAAAAGAGTTGTGTGTAGCCATTGCAGCAGTGAATTCAGACCACGTCTTTGAGGTCGTCACTTTGTCAAGATATCTTTTTTACATTTTCTCAGCTGGTTTTACAGAACACCAACAGGTCAACCTCAGGTCAGCCGCTTCAATTTGCAATATATGGCATGAGAATAAAAACTTTATACAATTTTCTGTATGACATGTTCAAAATCACTTGTGACTTCTGTAACATTGACGAGTCCAGGCATATGGGAACAAACATTTTTATTTTATAATGCAAACCGCAACATATGAATTATATTATTTACCGAAAAAGGAGCAGAAAAAGGTCATATACCCGTGGCAATTAATTCACACAGTGTGTTAAATCTAAGTCCAACACAATATTTTCATCCTAAACCATAAAGAGGAAAAATCCACCCTCAAACAAAATGTACATTCCTTTGATGTCGGACAGTTCATTTTCATTTTGTGAACATAATCAAATCTCACGCAACACCGGTAACAAGGGGTCCAGGACTTCCTTCCACAGACAGCGCCAAAGGGAAGCAATCAAAGATTGATTTTATAAGGGATGTGGGTAAATATTGAGGTGAAGGTTTTAGACCAACAAGCTCGGACATAAAGTCATTGCTCTCTTGTAACTAATTAAATCTATTTCTGTTCACAAATTTCAATTGAACTGTGTAAAATCATTAGGATTCATAAAGTGAATTCAGGGTTTTTGCTCCACAAAGGCATTCTATAAAATAATTTCTAAGAACAAATATAGCTCAGGTGAAAACTGAACCTCAATGAATCAGTTCAGTTATTGCTTAGATAAATAATATTAACTCTACAAGAGGAAGATAAGTTTCACATTGTTCAGATGCATGTAAAAAAGAAAAAGAAAAGCAGTTCTAAAATGTGATGTCAAATTGACTTTTCTTTTGGTTGAAAAATCCCTGCGCGGTTGGTTCTTGAAACATTTTGCCATTTTGTACAACTGCAGCAAGTCTCGGAAAGTTCCAGAAAGGATTAGTTGATTGGCTGGAAAAACCAGCCACGGGACCGAAACAGTGACAAAGTCTTTTGTAACTCTGGAGAAACAGTGAATAGCACCATGTTAAACTATGGGCAAGCCAGAAGGTAAAGGGGACAGAGCCACTGGGCACACAGAGTTCAGGTGTGCACCTAAGTGCTGCAGCTTGCAAAGAAACTGCTGATCCTTCAGAAGTCTTTTTTGATTTGGTCGTCATTCACCCCTGTCGTAGTCCGGCTGTGTGCAGCTTATGCAAATATAGTCGTCTTTCTCTGCTCGCTCAGCAGACACTCCTACACAGATCTGGTGAAACCACTGATTGCAGCTGCCGTCACACTGGACCCAGTTCACCTGAAGATGATGAGAGAAAAGTCTTTTTACTGTGTTCTTGATCATTGTTTATGGTTCATTTGGAGAAAACACGAAGATCAGTAAAGGGATCTAATACAAACCTCATCTCCCTCTGGCTCTCTGCACCATGGTGCAGCACACAGCGAGTAGTCTTCCTCCTCGGAGTCTGAAGCAGCAGGGTCAGACACTGTGTACGTGGGAGAACAAGTCCTCTTCGTCTCTTCGCTCTTCTCCTTGCTTTTCTTGCATTTCTTTTTGCGGATCTTCTTGGGCTTCTCGCTGTGCTGATGGTCGGAGCTTTCGTTACGTCGCTTGCTCCTTTTGCTCTGACTGTTCACCTCCTCCTTTTTGAGACTGGAAACTCCATTCTGCATTATGTCACAAATATACCAGAAAGAAGTGATTATACGTAATAAGTGTGATACTGAATGTAAACAACACGCAATAAACCGTTGCTGAATTTGTGGTTACCTTGTGGTGGGGGGGGCTTCCCCTCGAGGAGTGTTGGTCCTGTTCCGTGTCGCTCCCACAGGGGGTGCTATGTGAAGGCACAGGGGCCAGTTTGTACAGCAGGTATCTGTACAGCTGCTCTGTTTCAGGAAGAGTGACCTGCAGCAGGAATCCCTCCACCATCAGCTCCTCCAGCTCAGGACCCAGACCTGGGATAAACAGGATGAGCAATGATGAGAGTTCAGCAGTGAAACAATAATCAAGAAAATTAAAGTGTGCTTAGATGCAAAGTGCTCAAAAGGTTTAATACTGACCCTGAAGTGGAACAGACTGGCGCTCTGTGTAAAAATGTGAACCATTTATTTCCTGAGTGAGATGCGAAAATACTCCGGTTCCAACTCTTCCCTGAAATAAAGAACAATCCATTTTTAGTTTTCTTGACAGTGATCAGTGGGTCTACTTCAGTGTGTAGTGAATAAAGCAAAGAGACTCCGATGGGGGAATTATAGCAACAACAAAGAGACTCTTCAATTCAAACATATTAACACAGAGTTACAACATTGCGTAATCACTGACCATCTTTGACACCTTCTCCAGCACGCCCTCTGCACAGGCCTGCTGAACTCTGTGCTGCCATCGCACCGTCCTCTCGATGAGGAAGCGCAGGGCGTCCCCCTCTGGCAGTCTGACCCGGATCCTCTGCAGCGAAGCCAACAGGGGCAGGACCTTGTCCAGAGGGGGTTTCCTGGACCGCTGGCAGAGCGGGCAGAGCCAGGCTTGGCCGCAGTCCACGTCTGCCGTGGTTTTAACGCAGCCGCCGTGGAAAACTTCTCGACAGAGCTCACACTGCACCATGGCACCCGAAGGAGCCTTTTGGCAAACACAGACACTGAGCGCACAACAGTTCTCAGCAGGAAGAAGCTTGGACTCGTTTGAAGTGCGCAAAGCCAACAAGATCTCCATCTCCCTCTGTCGGACCTCAGCGAGCGTGGCCATCTGTGTGGAAAGGGAACGTAATCACATTAATAATAGTGGCCAGATTACGGCTCGACACGTTTTTAATTATTAATGGCCACTAGTTCTAGTTCCCTGCAATGGGCGTCTCGGGCAGCATATCATTTTAGGCTGAGTGAATTTAACCTTACGTCTTTAAACATGCCATACAGAATTATGCCAATTAATTTATTAAGTCTTTAGTTGATTTATTTTCTGAGTAAAGGTCTCACTTAAGCAGACTCAAGGTAATCAGAAAATAAATAATCTTTATATACACACACACACACACACACACACACACACACACACACACACACACACACACACACACACACACACACACACACATTTGTTCTAAATTCACCCAAAAAAACTCAACTGTCCTAAAAATGTAATTTAACTGAAAACACAAGATGAAAATATTCTGTAAGTTGCAATCATGAAAAGTGTAAATGATTTCAGTTTTTCGGGAGCCCTTTTTTTATTGTGACACAGATGTCAGAACTTAGAATACTCCAGCTCCACTCACAGCAGAGGCAGAGTCCTTGCTCTCAGACAGAGCTCGCTCCACATCGCACAGAGACTCCAGCTTTGTTGAAGATTTTCTACTGCTCAGTGCGGCTTCTTTTGCTTTCTTAGATCTTGCCTTCTGATGCCCGCTCCCTACATCACATCTCGGGCAAAGCACCTGAAAACATGAAGGCAAAACGCACATTATTTTTGGACACCGACACACTTGAAAAAAAGGCTTTGAACCGAGCACATCTAATAATATCAGTTTACCTCGAGGAGAGAGAAAGGGGAGTTTTTCAGTAGGAATGTCTTTGCTGCGCTCTCCTTCCAGGTCTGCACATCGCTGACGAGGGCCTCCAGTCGACTCAGCGGCTCCAGCCTGACTGGGATTCCTTCTGCTCTGAGAACCAGCTCAGAGAGGCTGTCCAGCACAGGGATACGTCCCCCGAGCTGCAAGCGGGCACACACAACATCAATGATCAAAACCCAGCCATCTCCCACAGTGTTCAAAGTGCTGAGAACAGTAAGCGTGGACGCATATTTCACCTGGAGTGCTTCGGCTTCATGGAGCCACTTCTTGGCCTTGGTGACGACGTCCTTGAGCTGCAGACAGTTGGGCAGATAGGCCGGGATGTTTTCTACTTCTTGTAGAGCAGCATCAACCGTTTCTATGCTGGGATGGGGGCTGTGAAGAGACACAGAGTTTTACTAAAGACAGGAGTGCCAGTTTATCTTCAGTCATGTGCGTTTCAGTTTTGAAAGATTGCGTTTCTGATTTATATAAACGTCAAACGTCCCATGAGACTTGCTGTGGCAGATTCTGCTGCTTTACAGTGTGTAGCTCATGTGGAGCCATTAGCGGGTTAAGCACTGTCACAACACTGTGATCCTCTTTATCCACCATGATCCAACTCTGCAGACTTGGCACATTTTGCTCGGCACCGTCTGAAGTAAAGCTGATTTCACGGTTTCACTTCACATTGGACGGCGCTTTTCAAAGTAATTGAAACTTGCAAAACCATCAATGGTTTGCTCTCGGGAAATATAAACTTACAAACATTATATCTGAACAAAGTTACAGCAAGAAGGTTCATCATAACTGGAACTGAATTCTAAGTACTGGGGGTATTGTATTTGTACATTTTTAGCATTACTATGCTTAACAAGGTATACTAATACTTCATGCTAAAACTTTGCCTGTTTAAATATTATGCAATGTTATATATATATATAACATCTGTTTAAAAAAATAATGTATATATACTGTGTATATATACTGTGTATATATATATATCCGTTAGGAGGGAATAAAAAGTTGAAGTGTCTGACTTGAAACATTGTAAATGGATCATACTTTCTTTATATTAATTAGTAGTATTTGTTATGCGTTTCTTTTCTTCAACCACAGACGGGGAGTGACACAAAAACTAAAGAGCTATACAAACTGTTGTGGTAGGGATGGAGATACGCCCTAATGATCATCAGTGTCCTCACCTGGCTTCCATGAGACCGAGAACTCGCTCCTCCCACTGCTCAGACACCGTCAGCAGCTCTTGCAGACGAGCCATGGCTCTTTCCACTGAGCTGTGAGGGGCCAGGCCCACGCCCTGGTCTATCAGCCTCCTCATGGTGTCCAGACACAGGCTGTCTGGCCGGCCGCTGGCCTGCTGCACGGCCTCCAGCCAGCGCGCCTGCTCCAGTCTCTCCCTCAGCAGGGGCAGCTGAGGCAGCTCCACGTCCAGGCCCAGGCTCACATCCAGCAGCTCCTGCAGCTCCAGAGGACTGGGGGACTCGTCTGACAGGAGACGCTCACTGCGCTGCTGGAAGTCATCCACCCGGGTCAACAGGTCCTGGAGGTCACAGTCAACAAGAGTTTAAGGACGGATATTTCACCTCTTTTAAACACTAAAAAAAAATTACTAGCATACACCAAACATTGTTAGACTTTCATGTGAAAGTGTGACGAAATTGAAGGTTTTATATGTGCTGATTTTACAAAGCAAGAAATTCAATTTGAAAGACATTTGAGATTCAGGTCGTCAGAGAAATTGTACAACGGACTCATGTCAAGAAGTGAATGCATCAAACCCTAATTGACTAACCTTCAGTAACGGAGCCTGTCGGATGTTGCACGGCAGGTTGTCCAACTGTTGGACAAAAGACCTCAGCTCCTCCACAGTCAACTCGTTCTGGTTCGGAGACTTTCCTCCTCCAGAACGATACCTGAAGTACACACGGAAACTGCTCAACAAAACACGCATCAACATGACTGAAAACTAAAATCAAATCAAATCTGTTGGTTCCAAAATGTGATGCTGGCACCTTGTAATTTTTTTAACTAAAAATATACATTTATTACAATGTTGAGTGTGATGCATTATGGGTCAGAATCAACACAGCTCATCTTTACAGACAAGGTACCCTGTGTTTTGGTTTAATTTCTATCATATGGAAATACATTTGTGTAACATTTGAATTTAAACCACACGAGGAGAGAACAAAGTCAAATGTCTGTGTAGTACCTGGTCTGCCTCTTTCCGTTGAGAAGCTGTTGTGCTGTGGCAGCTACTTTATCAGCCTCTGCAGCGACTGTGCGTAGCTTATCCACGAGGCTGGTCTGTGGGAAGGCCTTTGTTTCAGCCTGATCGACCAGGCTGTGAAGCTCCTCCAAACCTGAGCAGAAGACCGTTCAAAATCTAAGAACTTAAAATGTAGCACAGTGTGGCCAGCTGCCAAGAGTAGGAATGAGAGGCAGGTAAAGGACATTTCGGAGACAACTCATTTTAACCTCTAACCTTTTTTCTTGATTCCTTTGTTCTCCAAGATGTCCTGCACATTACAGAGCCAGTCTTTAAATGACTCCACACGCAGCGTCACCGATGCCATCATCGGATACAACTGGTCCAGCTTTAACTTGTAACTGCAAAGAAAAAAGAAATTACAAAAAGGATATACAGTGATGACTGACATCTGTCACACTCAATAAGTGCAATATTTCTCCCACTTAGTGCCTACTGTAAAATGACACGGAAGGCAGGCATTGGGTGCCCTCTCTTAAAAAGCTTATTGTCCATGAGTTAAGAATACCTAAGTACAACTAATTCAAGTGTATTACTGCAAAGCCAAACTGCTTTGTTTTTTTTATATAACTACATCTGATATGATTTTTAGAAAACAGTTGTAATTTGTAGGAGCTATCAAAATAAGAATCCAAAAAAATAATTCTTATCATCTAAGAGCATTAAATATTTTCATGACACTGCCTCAGAACTGGAACATTTCCCTGGTTCCTAGTGTGATTTTGACTTTTTTATTTTTATTTGCAGACAAAGCAGGACAAGCTACACATTTTGGTACGTAATTTGGTGTTTAAATGTTATTTTTTTCATGAATTAATTGATTATTTTTTCTTTTCCTATTCCTTTTAGGATAGCATTTGCGGTAAATCTTTGATATAATAGAAGTTAAGACAAGAGTAAAGGCAAGTATATTCAGTTGTTGTGGTTACTGAAGACTCACTGGAGTGTACGGTTGCTATGGGGGCAGGAGCAGAGGTCCTGGGCGTGGTACAGACAAACCATCTTGTCAGGACTGCAGGCACAGGTGATGCCAGACAGGTAGCAGGTGGTCCGACACTTGCAGCACTGCCGCTCCTCATCTGGGAGCACCTCATAATCCACTTGGCGAGATTGCACCACACCCTGGAGGAAACACATTCAGTCATTAGAGACTCAAGAGGAACTAATGAGACAGATGTGCAGACAAATAAAAAGTCTCCTGATCTTCCATTATGAGAAATATAAATTTCATTTTTTGCCCCTAATGTATCTTTGATCGTACATCATTAAGGGTATAACAGCCTTGACACTACTTTGAAGGAGTTAACACAATAAACTTAAATGAAATTTTAATAGGATTCACAGTGAAAGTCAACTCATGTGAAATTCTAAAGATATATCCCGCCATCATTGAACTACATTAAAAATACACAATTAATGGGAAAGATGAAAAACTACCCACCATCCTGTTAATCTTGTTTCTTAGTTTCTCTTCTTCTGCGACCATGACGATCATCTCCTTCTGCACGGCGGACGCCAGGTCGATTTCCATGGTGTCTGCTTTAGAAGCCATGTTACAAACCATCTCATCGTGGGAGAAGACACAGTATCTGCTCAGCTGGCGGTAGTGTGTCACACAGTTACGGCCAATGGGCATCTGTCAGGGAAAAATATAAGCAACCAAAACTTTTATCATAGGGGGTGGTGTTGCAGAGGCCCTACACTCTAGCCAAGACAAGTTAACAAATAATCCCGTCTTGTGCAAACAGACAGATAATATGGACTCTTACCCAATCCATGGTGCAAAAGTTGACGGCTTCCGCAAAGTTGAAACCCTGGTTGAATCCACTGTGGTAAGCTCTGGGGAATGTGATGACAAACTCGCCTGCGCATTGGTTGGTGCGATAGATCTAGTTATCCGTAAGAAAAGACAAAACGTTTGAATAAATCTCAAGTTGTAAGACACGCCCACATGTCTATATACTTTATTGACGTCAGAGGATTAAGAATTTTGGATTTATTTTGACACGCACACTTTCTGTGTATTAGTGACGCGATTAAATGTACATGAACTTTGTCATCGCAGTTTCAAACATTTAAATGTGATGAGTGTAACAGTGATCAGGTTACCGGGACTCCGTTGTTCATCAGCGTGTTTGGATTCATGATGGTGACCAGCTGGTGAAGGAGATCAGGCTGAGACACAAACAGCTCAGGTGCAAGATTCTTCATGACCGACTCCAGATGCTCTGCAGCGTAACCAGGGACCCCATACCACGTCTTGGGTTCCCCCCTGCACATATGGTCAAAACTATTAGTGATTGAATATGCCTTAATTATATTTTACAGGAATGTGATGAGCTAGAATATTCATTACAAAACCAGGATAGTTGCAATATCCATAAAACTGCATTCCTTGTGGAAACACCAGTGTATTTGAAATTTAAGTATCAATTTATTTAGACACAAAATGGAGTTTGAGAGTGCACTTTACCAGTGAAGATAGTTGATGGAGTAGCTCCAGTGGTCCTCAATATGCCAGCAGAAGGAGGAGAAGCACATGCCAACGTAGAGCCAGGGTAACTTCATCCCGCAGATGTCGGCTGTAATGTGAGTCAGCACCGAGGAATCCAGCACCGGCATGTTGTTCAGGTTCCAGCCACTGCTCAGGTAATGCTGCGGGGTCAGAGACAGGTCTCAGCACCCAACATGGCTTCTGACTCCAATATATAGTCCAGATGGCATTAGAGCAGTTATTATGGGAATCCTTAATCATAAAATAATAATCTGTGGTGTTTATCATCCTAGTATGTACAAGCGGAAAAACCAAAGGTTGTTTTGAAAAACATTATTTGGAGAATTTATTTTTGCTGTTGTGATGCATGTTTGTCAAATAATGTGGGACGGCTTGTTTTTAGACGTGGTTTGATAAGGAATCAATCTTTAAAAAGGTTGTGATGACAAACAAACCCAAGTCCACTTTAAAGAGACAAAAGGTTTTCATATTGGTTTAGTTTCTTTTCAGTAACATGCAAGTCTTAAATAAAAAAAACTAATTATGGAGAAGAATGAATTTGACGAGTGGAGAAATAGGATACATCACGCCTGTAACAGCAGGTAGATTGTACCTCATCCTCAGGAGAGACTTCAAAATGGCTGTTCTTCACAGGGAAACCACTCCCAAACTCCTTGGAGGCGATGTCTGCTCCATACTCTACAGTGACATCGTCTTCAATGGTGCTGACCAGACGCCAGAACTCTTTCTCCACCAGCTCAGTAGGAACCATCTAAAAAAAAAAACACACAAGATGGCGACAGGGTTGAATTGTGGTAAACATATCAAAGAAGGTGTTTTTAGCGTCACTGCAACACGTCATGGGGATGTCTGCTGGGACCATTGACAAGAAATCATGTCTTATAAAAGGAAACCAGTCACAAGGTCTGCTTTGCCCTTCTCCCCCCTAGGCCAGCCCTCTAACCTATAACCTCCTCACCTCTTCACCCCCCCGACCCCCTCATGCAGTAAGACCAAGAGTTAACCACATACTACTTAGAAGGAGGACAAACTCACATGAACCGGCATGTTGAAATAATCAGACTTGAAGGAGTCAGCCATGTCTCCAAAAGATTGGAGGGTGTAACTCCTGCCCGCCTGCTCGAAGCCAAAAGCGACAGGAGGTTTGCCACATTCCTGTAAAAAAAAAAAAAAAAAAAACAACATAAAGATTTTTTTTTTTATTATAATCAGTGGATATCGGGCGGATAATTATGCACTTTTATTATGAACTTTTCAGCCAGCATTTTGTTCCCAGAGGTGGATTAGGGTGTGCAGCTCACCTGTGCCAGGCACTTGGGACACCTCCAGTCTCCTTTAGGAACATCGTGGAGGGGAGGGATCAGACAGAAGATGTGATAGCTGTCGTCGCAGCCGTCACACAGCAGCAGGCGGTCCTCGGCAGTCCCTTTGCCACACACCAGGCACATATACTGGTCCACCTGAGCACACACACACAACAGCTGTGAGCGCCATGTCTCATAACAACTGGTTTAAGAGAGTAAAACCTTATAACGTAGATATATAGATATATGTTTATTAGCACAATATAGGCCTGTGTTACAAAGCAAAACAGAGCACTTACTTTACTAGACGGAGGTTTGTTCATCTTATTCAGGCTTTCTTCATTGTTTGTTAGACTATACTCGTCTTCAATGGGCTCCTTTTTGACCTCGGTGACCGCCATCCTCACTGG
The DNA here is from genome assembly GCF_949987685.1 of Ammodytes marinus. Lineage (NCBI taxonomy): Eukaryota > Metazoa > Chordata > Actinopteri > Uranoscopiformes > Ammodytidae > Ammodytes > Ammodytes marinus. The sequence goes on from NC_137233.1 coordinate 29,769,637, forward strand.
AACACATGGATGAAAAAGGCTCAATGTTAGGTTTCAGATTCTCCAATAAAACGTGACTCATTTTAACCGACAGTCCCCTTTACTTAACGGATTGCTTGCTTTACACTTACCAGGTTCTGGTTTGGTTGAGTACGTTCCCATCCTCCTCCTGAGATTGGGACGATTCTCGCACACTTCCCCAGGTTCTGTTTTCACACAGCCTCTCTGTCAAGAGTCAGGCAGAGAGTCAGAGAGAACAACAGCTCATTCTACTGGATGCTCAATTAGTGATGAAGAATGTCCTTCTACACCAGACTAATGGTATGAAAAATATGTGGCTTGACTCATGGCCACAGTCACAATATAGATTAGGATCAACTGTGGATTGTATATGAACACGAACATTGAGATCTAAAAAGGGACAGCCATTAGCATATCTTACACATGATGAATTAAACATAGTACAAGTGATCATGTCAAGAGAACAGAGGGAGAGACTCACTTCAGATCTCATTCGTTTTGCTCTGCGAGCTATGCTGCAGGTTTCCTGGGGCTGGACAGACTGCCGCTGTGGCAGATCATGAGGGGTGTACTCCTTATCTTTAGTGTCATTGGTCAAGGTGGCTTTCTGCAAAGAGAACAAGGTCAGTGTGATGAAAGTGACACCAAACACTGAACAAGCCTGACTCAAAACTATGTGAACACAAAAATATCAAACCATGTACCAGCTATTAGGGCCAAAGGAACAAAACCCTTAATTTAATTTTACATCAGATACTGTACATAGATATGATCCTAAGAAGTGTATGGCAATTGACAAATCCAACAGTTTCCACAAAAAACTGTGTGTTCCTTAAAATTGAATATAAAAATGATTTTGTCCTGTCAAATCTAATTTAAAAACCAATGTAAAAGTGAAGTGAATGGTTGAATGTAACTGAAGCACTTGAAGAATTTAAGAGAAAAGAAATGTCAAGGCTTGACTGTGGCAAAATATCCTAAGAGTATGAACATATCTTAATAACAGACAACATGCTTGGGTTTATAACATCTTGCCCCTTGAATAACCCTATTACATTATAGTATCAACGATTAAAGGAGCCTTCCCCTAAAAAGTACCTGTCTGCACCTTGTAATAGTAGATCTAAGTGGAGACTTTGTGAATATATATTGCTTCAACTGTTTAGTGATTTGATTTCTGATGCCAACTGAATTACATAAATGGGAAATCTTTTTTAACGAATGCTCTAGTTGTTGTTGTGTCTATCCCTAGAAGATAGTCACACTATCACCCAAAGTAAACAAAGTAACCATCTTTGATAACTGTGTGTCCTGTGTTATCAGCCCACCTCCGTTGCAGTATGTGGAACTGTTTGTGCAACTGTTGTTTCTATTATAGTCACAAATTAGGTCATGGGGCCACTGTGACTCTATTCAAATAGAGATTTCACCTAATTTCAATACCGTAAAACTACAGTAATAACTGTGTGCACTGTGTGATAGTAAGGGAAGGGCTCTAGTCAGTACTTATGAGTGAATAAATAATAATACAAATCTGTAGCTTGAAAGGGCACTTCAATAGAAAATGTATTCTTTCAATAAACATCCACTCAACTATGAAGAGACCTGTCTAACTACTGCTGCTCTACTCGGGAAAGAGGAAGATGAGAAATAGGACATACAGGCAGATTGTCTCCCGTCTGGAACACATGGAATGGATAGAGGATCCTCTCGTAGTGTGTCCGCAGATGGGAGCCAATAGCCTTGCCTGGAGCAAAGCCCATCTTGACGGATATCTTTGTCCATCGGCGCTCTTTGCAGACCGCATCGAAGCCTCCCTCTTCATTCACCAGCTTGAAAAGAGAGACATTACATATTCAGTAAGTACGTGCAGAACGCCGTTTTATATTTCATAATGTAAATAAATATTTTATCGTTAATATATGCATGATTAAATTGTAGTCCTGATTTTAAAACCAGCCAGGAGTTGCACCGTGTACCTTATTCAGCTGGTAAAGATCCAAAATCTTTCTTTCCACGTGAGGGATCTTCAGAGTGCATCCTTGAAGCTCCCAGAATTTCGCTATTTGGTCCAGGAAGTTGAGCTTGACTCTTGTCTGAGCCTAAACGCACAAAAAAAAAAAAAAAAAAAAACATTGAACGGTTTAGTGCTATTGTTTAGAGAAACCTAAACTGATTAGTGGCTTAAATATAGATCTAATAGCTAATCTGACTCCTTAAAGTGACTAAACAGCTCAACAAGGATTTATCAGATATTTCTAAGAAGCATGCGAACATTTTTGCAATAACATAACATTTTAAATGTCAGCATTGAATCATCGATTGCCTTTTTACTTTCCAAATAACTTATATACACACACACACACACTGCATATTGTGTCTTAAATGTATAAACATAAAAGATGAATGTACCTCCAACTCATTAAGTCTCTGTATCCGTGGTGTGAACTTCAGTCTGTCAACATCACAGGCGAATGGCGGCTGCCAGTCCTGAGAGAAGAAAAGAAAGATTATTTTATTAATTATCACAAAAAAATATTTACGTAAAGAGAAGCCTTTGTAACTGAATTTAAGTTTAAGTGTTTTACCCTCATGTAAAACAAGGCTCCATGGGCAGTTTAAGTCAAACCACTCATAGCATGTCTTCAAAGATAAGGCTGACACTATTGTAGATTTGTTTTTTTTGTCAACAAATCCCATGAAAACCCCAGAACCGAAATGAATGTGTTAGGTAACTGCTCCATATTTTCAGCCTGTCATTGGCTCTTTAGCTCCGTTAGACTTCATAACAGGTTAGGAATATAATTTCATTTAAACATCCTCAGCCATGTCTTTGAATATTGCATTGTGGCCTTGAAAAAACTATTTCCTTAAAAAAACAAAAAACAATTAACAGAATTTTAGTTATGTACAACAAAGGAGAAAGGCGTTTTGTTTGTTGCCTCTCATCACTTCAGTGTGATATTTTAACATCTGTGCTCTGATCTTCTTTACAGGCATGTAGTCAATCGGTAGTTAAAGTCTTAACACACAACCAGCCTCCAAGGAACCGCAGCTTTTCTTGTAAAACCTGAAGTCTGTTTTTGTAGGCAGACCTACAGGAAGTCAAAGTGTGTCTGTGCAAACAGGCACAGATAGTGTGGTGATTGAATAATGGTTCATTGAGCGTTAGATGCACAAAACAACACTGGAAGATTAACATTATTATTTACATCTGACAGCACAGTGATGTTAAAAGAAAAACTAAACACTAACATTTTAAAAACGCCCTCAAATGGTTTTTTCAGCATCTTTAAATAAAAGTGGTGTATTTATAGAATACCAAATGTCACCAGGATGTGACTTCTGAAAAAATAAATACATATCTTTCGCATTGCTACTTGAGCCAACTTAACTACACCAACTGTCTTACTGTCTGACTGAACACTGATATGGCTGATATTAGTGCACTTGCACGCTGTGTATCAAAACAAACCTAGACCGCACAACTTCCTGCAAGACTAGAGAACAGTGTCAGTGTGGTATCTCAAGAATCAGCGAGATAATCTCAGTTTTAAATCATTAGATGTGCGATACCATACCACGCTCCTGCTGCTTTGTCAATAGTTGTTTACATATGACAGAAACTGAGAGTGTGATATAAAAGTGAGTAATCATGCTCAATGTGAAGCTGGCAAAGATATACGCTGCAAAACACGCTGACTTTGGTGGCTGAAGAGCTGCTATTTAGTAAGCACAAAACTCTAAACATGTAGAGTCAAAGTAATCCAGTTATTTCTTCATAGATTCTCAATATCCAAGAGTCATTACTGACACTATGGAACAGGCAAGTGTTTATCCTATATGAGCTTCAGGTTTCAAGTTTGCCCTTGAAAAAGTATGTTACTAAGACACAGACATTAGTGCATTAGCCTGTTAAATTAATACACACCCAATAAGAAAACTAACATTGAAATCTATCAACTCTTAATAAGTCATAAAATAATGTCTGTCCAGCTCGCTGTGCCACAGCACTGAATGGATGATGACTTTTCCTTTAATGGCTCAGATTCTCTGTTTTCGAATTGTAGAAATACCACACCACAGTATAAAATCTAATTAGACAAACCCAACAGGCTAACAGCAGCTTTGCAGGCAATTGTTGAATATGTATTACTAGAACTTGTTATTACATATATTTTTTTAACCAAATGAAGCCATTAGCACTATGATTTGATCTTGGTTTTGATTAAAAATAACCAAGTTCACATTTTAGAGCCAAACTCCAACTGATACCACATTGCAATGAAAAGGGAAACATGCCATTTTAGCACACAAGATATTTAAACTGATCATGTGACCCGACTCAGCTGTACCTGGAAATTGAACTACAGCTCTGGAACTAATTCAAACTGGGTCTGCAGTCCAGACAGGCTATTTTTTTTTTCTAGGATGGAAACGCTAGTCAGAGTAGGGACAACAACAGATGCATTAACACCATTTAATAATCTGTACACAAAGATGGATTACAACAGCTAATGTCCTGGCATGCAAAGGAAAACAATCGCTTGAAAAAAACATATGGAACTGCACTCCAACTCTTTACTTTTTGACCATCCTTCACATGCAAGTCTGACCACAAAAGGTGACAATACAAGATCAATTTTGGTCTGAACACAACAAGACTGTAACAAAGTACAAAATGCCAAATCTGAGTGGTTAGACATTAGCCACAAACAGCCTTAAGATATCACTGAAAATCATTTGCATGTATGCTACTAACATCTACAGTCAAAATGTGACTTGTGTAAAACCTCCAAGGAAGTAATGACTGCATACTGTGCAAACAGTAATTCCTGATCTAAAACAGGTTATCTTGCAACGCCTTCTTCCATTCTGAAAACAAGGTCAGATCCTGTCTAAATAAATAAATAAATTAAATAAAGCACTCATGATTTTAAGTGTACACCGAGTGTTACTACTGAAATGTCACTATTGATATTTTTGCCTCAGCAGAAATCTACATTCTAGAACTCAGGTTCACATTAGAGATTTACCGTTTTTTTATGACCTGCCCACTGAAAAACGACGTTTGTTATGTTTAGAACAAACTGCTAGTGGGTGAGACAGGACAGCGGACAATGGTGCTAACAAAGTGTTCGACAAATGGTAACATTTGATCCAATAATAAATAAAACTATTTTATAAACCAGTATCAACTCAAAAAGCAAGCGTTGAATTTTTACTTTTTGGACATGCTGCTTAACATATAGTATAATAAATAAATTAAGTCATAGTGATCACAACTATGCAAAGACTGATATCAGGAACGTGCGCCTCAGGCTAGAGAGTAAACGATACAATCTCTTTATGCATTGTAACCTTTCCTTAGAATGTCCCATGAGAGTAGGCCTATAAAGCACTTCGCCTTCTTTTGTTTACATGAGCTGAGCGTTTTTCATCCATGCTTTCTCAGTTTTTTGTTTTGTTTGTTTTTGGTCAAGCAAACACTAAGCAGCCCCCCAACCAATTTTATTTTATTGCAGCCCCTCACCCCTACCCGCCCGGTTTAACCGTGCAAAATGTCCTTTTACAGTTTCCTCGTTTAGACCACAGACGAGTCTCGTTTTATCTGACGGCGCACACACAAAATAGCAGTCAATTTCCATCCAGGCCCTTAATGCTATTAAACAGACACATGGATTAGGCCTATTTCATTAGGACTTGCCCTTTTATCTTATTTGCGTGGAAGCTTGGACACACCCTTGAATATTCTCTTTCAGATATTATTTATTTAGGCTATTTATTTATTATTGGGGCGGAGGGGGCCTCTAGCTATTTCATTTTCTGTCTGTGCTGAAAGACTTGATATTTGACATGATATGGCCTAAGTAAGGTATGGATGGATAATGGTAGAATACTCCTTCAATAACAGAATAAGAAAATATTAGGCCTAGGCCAATAGCCTTTTATAGCTTTAAAAAAGGCAAACGAGAGTTGTTTTCATCATAACGATAACGACAACACTATTCTGCGTGGGTTAGATTTTCCACAAAAAAAAAACTAACAATGTCAAGAATTGAAACCACTCGTCAAGAGTTAAGCTGATAGTATAGTGTGAGCAGCAGCAGAGTGGCCGGTGTAGAACCAACCCCTCTCTCCATAAACAGTCCGTCGCCGAGCACGTACCTAACACTACATGGACAACTGCAGCTTTAAAACAGGCCCGATTAACGTCTCACTCACACGGGCTAAATATATCAAATCCAGCCGAGAAAGTTGGGATATATGTTCGACAACTGTTTAAGGACAAGCTTAAACATCGGTGAGCTATTTCCGTGAGACCAGTCCAGGAAGCGTTTTCATCCTAACGTCAACGGTCAACACTTTCCATTATGTGTGCACACAGGCAAACTTTGCCGTTTAAATAATTATTTATATTATTTATTCAATGTAATCCTTGAGGGGGCGGTTATGTTTAGAACATACCGTGTGTTATTGGAGGCTTAAAAGTTATTAAACACGAGGGTTTTTCTCCTGGAAGAGCTTCTTTAACAACATCAGACCGGACTGCGCTCGAGCTGACAATTCAACTCAGAGCCGCAATCCGCCATGTTGGAAACCTGTCCACAAACACAACTTTGCTTTTGCTTAATTATAAACAGTAGCCGGGGCCGACATTCCACGCTTAGAGAAACCAGTAAAATATATAACGGGGGAATTAAATATAGACTCACAGGCGGTGGTCGGATTTTGCAGATGCCAGTTTTCTCTGCAATGGGTCGTATTTTGTTGATGTACGCAAAAGGGTCGGAGAATTCCTCCCAGCTGGGCTCAAAAACAGGACACTCCGGAGGGGGAATGAACTCATTCATCGGGGCCTGACTCATCGTTGCATTTTCCTAATGACTGTAGCTGAAAGTATTTGTTCTCTCTCTCTCTTTGAAGGGGGTTCCTCACGCCAAATATACTCGCTATGGGTTTGTGTCTTTCAGTTCATGTCCACTCTCCTCTCATTGAACTCAAAGACGAATTATCTAGTTGGAGACGAGACACTGACAGCCATGGGCCGTGCACCTCCGCTAAAAGAAGTAGATACTCATACTTCATATTTTTCTTCCTTTACACGAAGTTCGTGGCTACATCTCAAGCAAACACAGAGGCATGTTTCTCATGCTAATACTGATAGTGTGTAAAATATATGTTTTACTACACAGATACTACTCATATGGTAGCTACGTGTTTATAACGGTTTAATTAGTTAAATGCCTATTGAGAAGAGTATTATCCTTAATCTTCTTGATTACCGTGTAAAGTAGTGTAGCATAGAGTTTCTTCTCACACGGTTCACACATTTAGTCAGCACAATAGCCTTCTATTTAGTAGTGAAGGATTATAGTTTATTGGTTTCGTGGCTTCCTCACAGATGATCACTCCTCTGTTGGATGAATTGGGTTCGCGCACCTCCTTAGCACGCGGGGTTTACTGTAGTTCAATCCCTTTACAAATGTAATGAATTGGATTCCTGTTCTTCACCCCGCCCGGCTGAGCCCAAATAATAGACCTATCACGCGGTACGTCTGGGTTTCTAATCGAGCACACCCACTAGATCGTTGCGCGCCGACCGGAACTTCGTTTTTAAATGGTCTAGAGGAGGTCGCTGATTGGTGGAGACTCGAGTCATATGTTGAGCCTGTTTGTGTTTTAATAATAAACATTTTATTTATTTTATTTTTATGCGAACTCATGAATGACTCCAGTGTTAAGCACATAGGTGCGAAATAGTAGCCTATATTTAGAAAATTTGCCACACTGTCAGTGGTTTAATCTCATGTTTATAGGCCTAGTTTATGACATGTTCTCCCATTGTGCATATGGTTACTTGCTAAATATTAACAGCTACAACACACAACTATATATATATATATATATATATATATATATATATATATATATATATATATATATATATATATATATATATATATATATATATATATATATATATATATATATATATATATATATATATATATATATATATATATATAAATAAATAGTTTTACTTTGCATACAAGACTGATTTGAATTTCCCTGTTCTCTGTTTCATTTGAACTTCCTGTAGATATTACAGTAAAGTTTACGGGTATACATGACAGGTGTCTTTTACTGTTGAGAGAAAAAATCAACTGTACATATTACAAGGAGCTCAAAATCCCCATCAAAAAACACAAGCTTCATGCCCTATCATCCCCTGTGTATGGTCTAGAGTATTTTGTACAGAAAAATTAAATCTCATGAAGCATATGCAGCCTATAATCCTTCATTTAAAATGATAAACATTTGTACAACTGCTGTAATTCCACACATAGGCTATTTTCTAATGACCCTTTTTTTTAGTATTCTGAACATATCACTCTGATAACACTAAATGTGCACATCCACAATTAATGCTTAAAAACACACAAAGGGAAACAAATGGTTTGGATAGCTGAGTTCAGCTGGCGGGGTAGTTTAAGATGACAGGTGCACAACACACACAATGACCAAATCATTCATATTGGAGCAATAAGCCGACTGAAGTCATATTATGAATACTGAAATGATGACATCTAGTGGCTAACTTAAGACTACACTTTAAAATAAATGCGTAGAGGTTTTTTGATGGGCTGGTTTGCTCAAATTACAGTAAGGTCTTAGCCTGGCTCCGCCCGCCCTCCTACTTCCGGCCAAATTTCATTTTCCCTTCAGTATGAAATGAAGTACGATGGTCTGGTAGCACCAGGCTAGTAAGGTCTGTGGATAAGCCAGAATAATTGGGGACATTGTCTACGGATATTTACATACAACTCACTGCACATTTTAATATGGGTTGAATTAGCCTCTTTGGGTACTTGATAGTTGTGAGGGCATAACAATCCTACAACTGAATATATTTGACAAACTAAAAACAGAAATGGAAAAAAAGAAGAAGACTATGGTACTCACTTCAAATAAGATGGAAGGCACTCCCTGCATTTTTACTGCACGCACGCACACACACCTGCCTTTTCTAAAAAGTAAGTAACTTCTTTAGGAATGCACCAAATTATTATTTCCGTTTTTTAATATTGTATTGAAGCCCCACCAATCATCTTGAAATGGATTTTTGTTTGACCAAAAGCCTGAACCCAACATCAATTCAAATTACAATGATAAAAACAACAACACATAAAATCACACCATTTATAAAGCTGGAATGAGCAAATCATTGGTGCTTTTGTTGCTCAGACTCATCAATTATCAAAATAGTTATTTGATGTTAATTGATTGATCTGCTCACATAAGTACTAAACTATTTAAAAAATCAAAAAAGCACTAACTTGTGTTAGAATGAATTTTACACATAGTTAATGTTATTTTCTATCCAGTAAACAGCTGCAGGATGGCAATCAGCTTCCCAAAACATCTTTATTAAAACAGAATGGCCGTACTGTTGTTAGTGTAATAGAGGAAATTGTAAGTGACAGACTTTTGTTATCATTTTACTAAGAAAAGGTGTAAACGCTGGGAAGCAAATACATGAAAAGATGCATAGACTGTCAACACATTTCTTTTAAAGTTCTCATGGGCTCACATATGCATTGTCGACTATGAGTGATTCACCCTTTCCAAAGCCACGTAGAAGCTTTTCTTGTCGTCCAAGCTGTGCCATCCGATTGGTCCAATCTCACAATCCGCACAGATGAGATATTTGATTCTCCCCACGTCTTTAGTGAATCCCACGTTCTCAAAAGTGTACATGTCGTCCACAAACCAGTGGTCGTTCAGAGTGTCCCCGTCCACCGAGCCCTCTGTGGTACTGAGGCCACTCTTTTTCCGCATGGATGGTAAGAACAGCTGATGGGAGAAAACACAGCCTCGGATAAGGAAAAAAAACAAAACTGTGAAATAACTCAAAAACACCAGTACAAAAGGAAAACTGCACCCAGCAGATGTGTGTGCGATATATGCACAAGCATGCTGACAGGCTGCCTTTCGTTTTATTAAGTGTTAAGAATACGTTTTCAGATCCTAGTTAGTAGCAAGTACGTTCTACAGTAACAATACAGTGTAAACAATTCTCCCGTTACAAGTAAGTCCTGCATTTAAAATGTGACCAAAATGACTAGAAAATTACTCAAAGCATGAACTTTGCTCCTGTGAGTGTTATACTATCACCTACAATCATAGGCCTACTAGAGTATTTATTGCTGATGCATTTTGATGATGGTTAGAGGTGAAGCTATTAACCACTTTCAACACGTTTAAGAAATGTAACAAATGTTTTTATAAATGAATGAATGACTCCAGCTCATCTAAATATAGCAGAGTAAAAGCACAATGCTATGAAAAGTAGGCCTTGTGGTAGTATACATTAGCATAAAGAGTTAAGTGCCTCATATTGTATTTGATTTGAGTAGATCACATAGTTTCAATGTGCCACTAGTTTTAATATCCAGCATAATAATTAATCAATATATATTTAAAAAAAACATTGGATGAAATATTAGAAAAAATATTGTCTTGATTTGTATGGCCTGTGGACCGACATTAATTACATGCAAAGCAAATTACTCAGAGTTTGAAGTGTCAGCCCCACTTGTCATACAACAAACATAGGCCTATCTACCTCTTTCTCTGCTAACACTGCCATCCCTGGGCACAGCACCTTGGATCCGCAGCGCTGACACACCACCGACTTGCTGTTCTTTCCGTCCTCAGACACCAGGTCGGACCTGTCCGTGATATCACTGGACTGTTGATCGTTTTCCATCTGAAAACCTGACAAACAAAAAAGCTTTAATGCACAAAATACTCGGGACACCAGCCAAAGCTTACTGAATCAATAGACAGTGACTTCCCATAAGGACTATATTATGTACGAAGAGAAATGGGGCGAACACGGAGTGAGTGACAGGACCGGAACCACCCGGAACCTCTGTAATGCGGAAGTCCGTGACAAAGAAACTCACTTATGTTTACATTTTTAATTATCCACGCCAACACCAACTGTGACAGTCTGTACACCGAACCACAGACAAGATATCAGTGTCGTTTAACCAGAATAGCGTTAGTTCTTTAAAGCTATAGCACTGTATGCGTACAACACACACTAATTGTAAGCCCCGCCCAAATGCATTTACGCTAACATCCATGCTAACACTGGATCCATTACACTTAGATAAGAGTACAACATAATACATCCGGCAATGTTAGAAACACAGGTATGAATAAAGTCCAATAAAACGTACCTAAATGTCGGAGTAAAAACAAGATTGAATACGAGGACCAAATCGTAAGACAGACAGGTTAGCTGAAGCTTAGCATACTAGCTGGTCCTGAAGTGTATCCGCAACTAATTGCTCTCGTAGTGAAACACTTGGCAATCATTTGGTTCCGTAATACGAAGATCTTTGAGTAGAATGGAAAGTTTGAAAATACATGTAATACAGAAATGTCTAGGACGACAGTGTTGTTCTTCTTATTGTCTCTAAATACCAAAGTTGATACTTGAAGATATAAGATGGCCTGTAAAGGTTAAATTTGGTTAAGCAGTTATGGCAGAAATAAATAAATATTTTACTTGTTACTGTTCGTTTTTGGTGTTATAAAATACCACGAGTAAAAGTGTTTAATTAAAATGTTTACCTGAATGAAAGTACTTTTTCTACCACCTGGCTTTTCGTGGGAGATCAGCAGTCCCATTGAATATGTACTTAATACAGCTCGATCCAGGAAATCCATTAATATAAGCATTTTGTAATACTACACAGTTAAATAAAATAAATATCCAAAAGCCTTGCTATGTTAAACTTTTCCATTGTATTAAATAGAGATTAGTGAATGTGTGAGCAAAACAGCAGTGATATTGATACTGCACAAAAGTTTGTCTGTCAGTTTTAATAACGGTAATAAGGTTTAGTTCTATTATGACTTATTGTAAGAAACATATATAATCTGCTAACGTCACTATATCTGCTCATGTTGCCTGAACCTTGAACATGCACTGAAGACAACTAGACACAATGTTTTGTACATGTGGAAAACAATTTATTACAATGATTTTCCAAGATTACCATTAATAAATATTTATGTTTACATTTCAGGGAAATGTATGATTTATCACTTTCTACACAGGACATTACACAAAGTCAAGAGTACACATTGTTTTAGTCTTTGTAATAAAGCTTGAATAAGTTGATCTAGAAAAAGGAGTCTTAAACAGCAGTTGATACAACCTATCAATGGAGTTGTAAGTTCAATAATGATTCGATTGTATATATGGCAAGGAAAGAAAAGTCAACATCCGGAAATCTTTGAAGCTCCCTTGACTGTTAAGATAGGCCGTTTTATTAAAAACATTTCCGTTGGCCTAAGGCACAGGAATAATAAACGTTTATATCAATCATACATAACACATTTTAAACCCCAATGGCGATTTAAAGTTTTGAATTTAATAGTGTACTGTACAATAAGGTGCATTGATATTTACACCTCTCATTGCATCGAAAATCCAGCACAAAAGATCTCTAGCAGACGAAAACACAATTTTGACCTATCAAGATCTGTACATTGTGCGCAGCCCAGGAATTACTTGTGAATTAATCACTGATGTGTTGTCTGACTGAAATATTATTATGGCAGGGGAGTTCTTTTAACTTCATCACTTTAAGCATCCTAGTCTAAGCTGCACTGAGCTCACATCTTTTGCACAGTTGCAGATTCTCTGTTCCATCATGTTATTTGAAAACCAATTATTTGGCAATTTTGTCAATTGAGACGATGCAAGAAAAATGCAAAGGAACTTCAAATAATTTGAATACAATGTTCAAAGACACGCAGAAAGTTTGTTGAAGTATCCAACTGCTTAATTCTGATACATTTCTGATTAGCATTACACCTAGTGTTCCTCAGACACATATTATGATCCTATTTATGGAATTTAAGCTTTCTGTTATTTTGATAATGGATCTAATTTAGTTCTACGGTATATTTTAGGGTATTCACTGGGCCTTCAGAGTACAGGTAATATTTTATTGCAGAACAGGCATAGGTGGGTTTGTCATGTTCCTCTAGGTTTTAACAGAAAGCTGGACAATCCGTGTCAGCACAAAAACATCTTGATACCTCTACACACTGTTTACTTCCCCTTACACATACACGCCCCTGCAAGCCCCTCAAGCACCTAAATCCTTAAGGACTGCTCTACACCTAACTCCTGACGAAGAGTACATTTAACCTCTAACCTGCATGGAAACTGGGAGGGAGGAAGGGAATGGTTTACAGTATGTGCCCTCTGCTACAGCACAAATAATACTCTCTGTACCCTTTGTGCAATGGTAACAGACTATGGTGTGGTTGGATACTAGGAGAGCTTCTAAGAAGTGACCATCAGTTACAGGAATAACTACAATAATAATATAATAATACAAATAATAATAATAATAATAATAATAATAATAATAATAATAATAATAATAATAATAGTGATTTTGGTTTGAATCTCATTTCCATCTTACTTGAAAATGCAGACTTCAAGCCTCATAATTATTGAAGTAGTAGTGCCTGTCGAAGATGCCCTCCATACTTGAATGGCTAGTTGATGCTACTTTATTGAAGCAAAAAAGAGCCGAACAGAAATACCACCAAAACTCAAACAAGATGTTAGCAAATCACAAGTACAGAAGGAGCAATAGCTGACTATATTGAATTCCAGCAGCATTTGTGTGTATGTGTATGTGTGTGTGTGTGTGTGTGTGCGCCTGATTTGTATGTGGGACTAGAAAGAAAATAGGTATGAGTAAGTCACAGTCAGGCCCCTCAGAGTAAAGTGTCATCTGTGCATCCTCCTTCGAGGCCGTAGCGGAACTCCTGCAGGTTGGAAACCCCGTAGAAGTGGACGAATGCCGCAGCCACGACCAGGACATGAAAGATCTGATGAGAGTGGAACTGGAAGGAACCAAAGAGACGTACATAATCAGTTTCATTCATTATCATGTGTCTGATCAATCAAAGGAAAGAAATATCCAGTCTATATAGCGGTTTCTAAAACTGCTTCCTTGTTCACTCATTCTTTATGTGATATAAAAAGCAACAATCTGCAATCAAAAACATTGCCATTGAAGACCCTATCCTTTAGGTAGGCGAGGACCGGGGTTTAGGCAGGAGCGCGATAGCCGGCGCCAGAGTATGGGTCAGAGTATTGGGCCGTGCGTGCGTGGAACGACTGCGGTCAAGCCAGCCGTCTCTCGTTTTTGCTTGGTCAAACCAGCTGCTCCTATAGCCTATTTATTCCACCCGTGTTGTGAGCGAATTACGCCAGTGGTGACTACACACAGCGGTTTAACAAATAAATTATTCTTTAGACCAATCAACGGACGGCAGTGAGTAGCTCCACCTTTCCGGCACCCTTTCAGACGGCTGGTACCCTAATGGAGTAGTGTCGAGAATAGGAGCGGCTCAGCACGCTTATTTTGGGACCTTACCCAACTTTTGGCAATGGGAACACCAAAATAAGCGGACTGAGCCGCTCCAAACCGAGCCACTCTGCTCGTTGGAAATGAGGCATAACTAACCACCTGACTCTAAGCTCTGTTATGTAATATAAACACATCAAATACTTACCCAGATGTCACACTTGCCGGGGAAAAAGCGCTCGGGGATCCTGGCCGCATACAGGCCAGCGCCAGTGATATACATGGCGCCCATCAGGTAGAACCAACCCATCTGGCCGACTGTGGTGGCCTTAACGAAGCCCTCCTCGATGGTGAAGTGCATGGTGGGAACAATGCCACTTAGTCCAAGACCCATGAACACACCTGAGAAAGAGGCATTGTCTTTTCAGTCACTCTAGGTTTACAATAAATTTGTTAACACTACAAGACAGGAACATTCACTCATAACCGCTGCATGTTATCGGCGTTTCCTCGGCATTTATACGTGGTTTGTTCTACAATAGGCTTACCACCACAGCTCAGAAAAGGCAAAAAAAACAGATATGTGATGACACTACATTTCTAACCCAGACCAACCAGCTGTATAAACTGACAGGCCTACCTGCGCGTGTAGGCCTGTGACGAGGCGTAGAGAAGCGTTCCCACTGGGCCACGATGATGGCCGCAATGCCCAGGACACATACAATGGTGAGGTAGATAAGTCGAGGCTGGGGAGAACAGTAGAAGGAGTAGTACAGCCAGGGCACAAAGGAGCCCATGATCAGAAGGGCAATGCCCGAGTAGTCAAGCCTGAAGAAAAGGGGAGACACAGAGACAACAGTTGGAACATCTGCTGGATGCAAGAAAGCTGCTTTTTTTCTAATGTTACTAAAACACATGCATATATTTCCTCATGGTAATTTTTTACAGAATGACTTAACATGGATACGGCAGCATACAATGAACACTTCAGACGTGCTCTGAAGAGGCAGTTTTGTGCATTTGCGATAAAGTGAGTATTCAATTGATAAATAAACTTGATGCTACAGTGCTGGCTGTGCCTCTTTTTTACCAGCTTTAACCACAGATCAGTGTTAAGTGTTTCAAAGTGCCTCACATTAACCCACACTTGCACAAAAAAATGGAAGTGTGGCAGGTTCAGCAGGATAAGTTCACGGTTCAGTTTTTTGTCTGAGGATATTTGACACAGTGAAACATTATGTTTTCATTTTCTACTGTATGATTATTGTTGGTGTATCACTTGTTGGACTCCAGTATAAAGAAACATATAGATGCCTGAAATTGAAACCTGTCTCCTCCAAGAGCAATGAGTCTAACATATGAAAAAAGACATTTGACACTTAAAAATGATTATCTAAAAGGCATAAACTGCAAGTATGCGTGAAACAGTGTTTGGGGCCTTACTTGGAGAAGGTGCGGGAAACTTTCTCGGAGTGGCAGTAGACGGTATGAAATAGCCAGGAGAAGCTGAGGCAGAGCACAGCCCCCAGGAAGAAAATCCCTAACACCACTTTCTCTTGCAGCGGGGCCATAAAATACATGTTGGGTCGCAGCATGGTTAATGTGCCCAGACCAATGAACAGGATCAGCCCTAAGGGGGAAAAATAGACCAGTTTTATTAAAAGCCAACTATAGAATAAATAGAAGCTATCCAGAGAAGTTCAAAAACAGGTTTGGTTGTAAGCAAACTGCAGAAATCCTTTTGTTCAAACTATTTTAAGAATGCTATGCAAGACTTTTTTACTCTCACCTAACATATGTGTCCAGATGTTTCCTGTCTCAGTGTGGATTCTGAAAATGCTTCCAAAACAGGCCCGGAAGGAGGGCATAGGGGGGCGATGTCCATGCAGGAGGTAATCATTGTCCTTGAGCCACTCTGGCAGGACGTGAAAAGGGATAACCCTCCAGCGTCCCTCCCAAACCTAAAAAATAAGACTAGGTTTCACTCACAGACGCATACATTTAACACATCATAAATGGCTCTCAGAGAGAAGGTCTGTGAAGTTGATGCAAAAAGTAACATTTTGAATAGACAATTACTTAACATTCAGTTAACAGTAAGTTGGCCGGATCTTTTTGATCAGGTTTATTCGATTACATGCATTTCGATGCTTTTTTTTAGGTTGCAAGCCGAAACTTGTCTCCCATGTTAATGGGTTTGTGTGTCACGCCCGTCCAGTGTTGTTATAAAATTCACACCCTTCACTCAACTCCACCGCATTCACAGGGTAGTCAAGGTTGTTGCAGTTTTCCCAGATCTGCAACTGTATGTCAATTTACCCCACTGCTAATGCTAAAACCAGGAATTCTACTTTACCTGCTAAACACCTTCGAGATGAACAGGGCGTTGAGTGACAGCTCATTTACTGTGGCTTATGCAATATTTAAGCTGGCTCCACATGGGAAACAAGGGTATTTTCCCCCCTTTCTTTATTCTAGCACATTTGAATTTTGAACTTTGCAAGATTAAAAATGGCTGATTTTTTTTTTCACCATTTATTACGAACAAAGACAAAGTTGTTCAACACAATTAGTATGAAAAACAAATTGAGTGTATCTTCTCCTCTTGTATTCTCGTTCGCTTTTCTTTCTTTAACATCTTTGTATCCCGAAGAGTCATAAGTCTGATGACGATATACAGTATGTTGCACTTTTCTTTTTTTTTTTCATTTATTTATTGGATTTTTCAACAAGAACAAACACAAGGTACCTGAATTTATTGTTTAAAGAACCAGAGGTAACTATTATATTCATAGCAGCTCTATAGAAATGTGTGTTCTTCCTTTCACACTGAAACTGAGGAGGCCGGGGGCAGGGAAGTGAAGCCAGATTGCACAACAAGTGCTGACATGTGCACACAAACCTCAAACACTGAAAATAGTTAGTCTATTAAAGTTATCTCTGAATTTGTACCAATACTGATCAATTGAATAGAACTTGTTTACTTTGTGTACAAACTCCTCCATCTTCTCCATGGCGTGGTGAGCCTGAAGGGGTAAGGTCAGGACCTCCTCCACCTCGTCATCATCCTCTTCCTCATCCGCAAGCATCGCAGCTCCCTTTGAAACAGATCACAAGAC
Organism: Ammodytes marinus; assembly: GCF_949987685.1. Classification (NCBI taxonomy): domain Eukaryota; kingdom Metazoa; phylum Chordata; class Actinopteri; order Uranoscopiformes; family Ammodytidae; genus Ammodytes; species Ammodytes marinus. Next base: position 29,787,173 of record NC_137233.1, read on the forward strand.
AATGCTGGAGCCACTGTAGCCGTAACAACTTTCCCCTGAGAGTTTGTTTCAATGGGTACTCCTACCTCTTGATGGAGGCCTTTAGACGCTGCCGGTCGCCCCCCTCCCTCCTCCAGCAGTGGCCCCAGCTCCATCAGCTCAACATCCGGGACACGGCAGTCCTCAGAGATCCGGCAGTCTGCATCACTTGCAGACCCGTTTCGGCCTGACATGGGTAGACCGCCTGATGACCCACTCGCAGCCTCTGGGTTCTGCTTCCGATGGAACATCAAATTTCCTCCTGAGCATGCCAAAATCACACACAACATCAGTGGCTTAGTATATTATTGACCTACATAAGCAATTTGACTCTCCGTAGTAGGGCCCGACCGATATATCGGCCGGCCGATTTAATCAGCCGATTATAGCACATCTCCGAAAAATCGGCAATCGATTTCTTTTTTTTCCTTTTTTTATTCAAGCAATCATGTTGAGTGAGATGCATTGCTGCCCCGGAATTAGCCTACATGCATAACATTAAAGTTATAGCCTGTTAACAGCAGCAGGTGTGTTGTAATATATTGGATTAATTCACACTTGACAGTTCCCCCTGACACCAATAGCAGAGTCATTGGTCATCTCTTGACTGTTAATAGTAATTGATAGAATTTATATAGTGCTTTATTGGAGGTCATTCAAAGACACTTAACATCATACATATAGAAAACCATACTTATAGAAAAAGAAAACAAAATACTGACAAATTAAAGATAAGGGTTGGAATGGAGTCACGTGTAAATATGCTTTCTTAAAGAGGTGAGTTTTGAGTTGACTTTTGAATGAGTTTATCTAGTCTGAGATGCTGATGTTTGGAGGGAGGGAGATCCAGAGGGTTGGGTGCAGTTACATAAAATGCTTAATGTCTGAGTTTAAAAATGCATCATGTCACTTTAGACATATTTGTAACACTTTATTTTTTTTTAGATAATGAATATTTCAATAAATAAAAAGTTCCTGTACACCTATCAACAGTAACACGTATTTATATATATTTAAGGGTTCAAAAAAGTAAATTTTTCAATATATATTTTGGGGATTTAAAAAAAAAAAAAAAATCTGCCGATTTAATCGTTATAATTTTTCTCTGAAAATAATCGGCATCGGCACTCAAAAATCCATATCGGTCGGGCCCTACTCCGTAGCTCTAAAAATACTGCAGAAAACAAATTCACAGAGAGAGATACAAATCTAAACATAGAGCTCAACAAAGATAAGCAAACATGATTCAACATGATTGCTAATAAATACCAGCAAAGGTGCATATTAAAGCAAAAGCTGCAGGACTGAATCTTGTTTGGATAATAATATTTTATCTGATAATGCAGCCAATGGTGAAAGTGCTCCAACATAGCTTTTATGGGGTGAAATAAACTAGTCAATCAAACAATTGTGCCTTTACTACACTTTTTACCATTTTAGGTTATTGAATAGGTATCAGCAACAATAAACAGACCGCTCCAAAATGTCCCATTTAGGTGTAGGCCTATCCTTGATAATAAGCTGTATGCGTTTTGTAAGTATTTTGAGTTATACAGTAAATGTACAGTATCACTACATTGGAGTCTGAATAGCCTCAGACTTGTTTACAACAAAGACAGGATGCTCCTGTAGGCTACAATTAGTATATAAAACAATAATACAAAGTGCATTCACATTGAGGTGGTGTAGTATTGCAGGGTTACTCCACATTACGAAACACCTGATGTAAAATGGCTGGTGATTAATGTGGGTCTCGTATGAATTATGTTCCATCGATCAGACATTCACAACAAGAGAACAAAGGAGCGGCTGTACTTACTCAGTTTTATGTCACCAGAAAATTAAATCATCGGTGGAAAATGATGGTAGGACTATACAACAGATAACATGAGACACAATAATGACATGCGTTACATAGCCGAGGCTGACACATCAACGTAAACGTTTAACCAAGTTGCTGCTGCTCAGCGAAGCCTATACCAGACGGATGTTGTTGATTAGCACAGCGCCAGACGGAACACGGAGTACAAAATGTAAACAACCGCAAAATTAATAACACTTGGCGTCAATCCACCCAAGTCCTCAGGTTAGGTTATCTCCACAGCAAGTAGGTGAATTGATATGTAACGAGTACCGAAACGTTTTAGAGTTAGCAGGTGACGGATAGCTCGTACCTCTGCTTGCTAACGTTACCTTTGAGCTAGCGCGTCCGAGCTGGAGCTAACCAGTCGAGCAGGAGACACTGGTTTTTGAATTAACTTGCTAGCAGCGAGAAAAAAAATATATTTACGACGACGACGACAACAACATATAACGACATTTACACACACTTCTGTAATGACGTCTGATATGTCAATGTATGATGATGAGTTACCTGACAAGGTAGCCGTCAAACCAGGAAGGTAAATTATTTATGAGAGATGTATGCGAAACACAATCCTTTCCGGAAGTTGAGATCTCTGTTCCATACACCAAATCCCCGTCTTTTTCCAAAATAAAAGCACCTAGTCGTAGAAAAACAAATACCTTCAGCGCTGCTTAATGCACTTTGATTATGGAAAAGCGTACATTTATTTACTTTTATTTCATACCTTTCAACAATGATGTTTGAAGAAAATAAATTAAGTAGATCTTTATAATAACAAAACGGGGTCGATATCTCTCCAAACATGGATAATGGATACACGATGTCTATTTAATCAATGCATTTTAAATTGAACTCATTGTAGATACAGGGTGCACAGAATAACATGTCTTGTTCATCAACTCTATCGGAAATGGCTGTGGCCAGAATACTGTGTTATCGATTGTGCCTTGGCTTGGGATTTCTAAGGACTTTTTTTGGTCATAACTATTTACTATCTATGGTCATAACTCTTGCTCCTCTCTATCTTTATTCAATACTGTCATTGTGTATATAATTCATTATGTCTGAAAAAGAAGGAGGCTGATGCATGTGGGTCACCTTAGCAGCGAAAGAAACATACAGTTTTTTTTGTTGATAAAAGTATTTATCTGGCAGGCTGTTGTGACAAATGGATGCTGTAGCAGTACACTTGTACATTAATTAAGGTCCATACATACTGTATGGTCCATGCTTTACCTGCTTTGACAAAATGACTATGTAAAACGTATTCTGTGAAACAAAGACCCATAGAAGGAATTGAAATCTGGAATAACAGCACACAGTGAAACTCAACTCAACACAACAAATGCAAACATTTCATTTTATTTTCTTCCACAGGGGAAACAATTTCACAGGTTTTAAAAACAGAAACATAACATATGATCGGGTACATTTAAAAACAACTTTAACTGATAAATAAAATACAAAAGACAGTAAAAAGAGGCACACAAGGTAACATGATTGTTTGTGTTTAATACACCTAGAGACAGTCTTTACTGCTGCTGGGTTTTCCGTCAAGGGTCTGCTTTTATTACAAGTTTGACTCGCAATAAAATAACACATAAATAGACCACTGCGAGATACCAGTGTGTAACTGTGATTGAATTTGCAGTAATTTTCTCTCATTCTGAAATGATCTACCATCACAAGTGTGTGAATAACACATGGGCCACGTTTCAAATCAAGTTCACCCATATAGATAACATTTTATTGGATAAAAAAAAAAAGTTTAGTGTCTCGTTATCTGCTGCACAAACACAACCACTGATAAGGATTCTTTTAAAGCTCAGGACATAATGAATTTCAATCTAACTTGATAATAAATGCCAATAATTAAGACTCTGCTTTTGTTTTAATTTGTTACTTTATATGTCATGTGAGTAGGGTTGCAAAGGGGTGGAAAGTTTCCGGTAAATTACCGGAAACTTTCCGGAAACTTTCCATGGGAACTTTCGCTCAGGAATTTTGGGAATATTCGATTTTTGGGAATTGACTTGAAATTGGGGGAAATTTAATGGACTATCATATTCAAACTTAAATGTAGTTCAAATGTTCAAATGTGTGTCTTCAAAAGTCTTGTGCTCTGGGCTTAATGTAGCCTCAATGCTCCAGGGTTCTAGAAATCATCTGTGCATGTGATGGAGGAATGCACAGTGCATGTAGGGGGCGTGGCCTCAATACCCCTGCAGTAAGCAGTGTGCTGTGTGCATGTGATTGAGGAAAAGCACATATTCTCAAGTGTGAAAGCATGAAAGCTGGTTTATTTAGTCAAGAATATGCTAAATATACATTTCCCCCGACTATATTTAAAATCACTGTTAAGGTCAAACCTTAAATTTGTTAAATTTTTGGTTTATTCCCGTTAATTCCCATTAATTCCCAAAATTCCCGTTAATTCCCGTTAATTCCCTTGGAAAGTTTCCAACTTTGAAAATTCCCGGAATTTTGCAACCCTACATGTGAGTAAGTTATCTATCTAGTTTCAATTAGTGGATTAAGTCCACTGTGATTCAAGTTAAATGGCACAGACGCACGTTAAGTATAAAAACAAGACAAATTGGTCTCTAAAATGTACACGATAGAGAGGACAGAAGTGGGATCTAAAATGTAAGCAGTTCAAAGTTAATTTACATGGCGACTCTATCAAGGCAACATAATACACAACATGTACTTATAAAATGCTATGTTGCTCATTTACAATCAATGTATTTCTCTCATACAGCTAGGTGAGACGGAGCACTTTATTCATCTACTGCAGAGTAAACTTCGCCGTCTTGAGCATAAATTCATATTATCAGGCAGTGTTTTTTTTCAGCTAAAGATAAGCACATCTAATACATTACAACACTATTTTCGTTGTATGATTAAGTAACAAAAGCAGTTTACCTGGTGGCTTAATTAATCTGAGAACAACGTTAACATTGGCCTAATTATTAGTATAACAAGAAAGTTATTCTAAAAAGCACTGGCATTTCTCATAATACCACTAAAATGTAAATATTTGGAGGACATTTCTGTGTTACAACTACTGCCATCTCCAACCACTTTGCAGCCAATTACCATTTCATTTATAATTTCTCTGCATAGCAACACAACCCTGTATTTAATGACACCGGAACCTTGTCACAAGATCTAGTTATAAGGAGTATTTATCCCTTTCAATTCATTACATTTACCACGCAATCACTTTGCTTCTTAATTTAAAACTAGTTAATGAAAAAAAACATACAGAGAGTGGACAATAACACTTTACACATGTACTCCAAATCAAAACACAACGGCCTTGCAATAGTCTTTTCTGTGACTGTGTCAGAGAGACATTTGATTCCACATTATGTCAACTCTTGACAGAGTGTCTAGTGTGTCCCACTGTTGAGAATGATACTTTATGATGTTGCAGTTCTTTCTTCATCCTCCCTCTGTATGCCCAAATGCATGCAGGCAGGTAGAGACAGGATGATCCATCAAGGTTATTAAGTTAAGTTGACTACTTTACTTTGGTAAACTGGGAATGATTGCAGCTGCAGCCTCTGAGTTCAAATGTTCAGTTTGTGGTCCAAGTTGAGGCGGCCTTGGTTTACAGTTGACTTACGTAGTGAGAGCCATCATCCACAAGCCAGTGGCCCCGAGCTTCATTCGCAGACCTTTGGAGAGCTCTTCTTTGTATAACCTGAAAGGTTGCAACAGAAAAAAAAAGCAACAATACTTTTAGAATTGTGATTAAGATGTGAAGATGTCTAGTGACATACATCTAATTTATGCAAATGTATCTTGTGTTTATTTTTATACAAAATGGGGTCCTTAACATCCTGAGTTTTACCATTCATATTCTGCTGTAACCGACTCATAAGGACTTCAGGTTTAAATTCTACCAGACTTCTACCTAGTATAAGTGAATAACAAATAACACAACTCTTCGCTTTCACTGATATATTAGCAGTTGGACAATATTGTTAAAATAAATATAAATAAATCAATAAATATGCTTTAATAAAAAACTGAATGAAATTGGTCTGTGTGTTGACTGTGTCTGAATGAATAAAGCAACAAACAGAAATCTAGAAGTGTTATCTGAATGAATGGTGCTAATCTATCTCCAACAACTGCAGTAGTTTGTGCCATAAACATTTTATCAGATTATCACAATGCTTATCAAATCGTTCTACTTAATTAATGTTTCTTTCACATGGACAAAAAAATTGTTAAAAACACCTGTCTCTGTCAAAAAAACAAATACAGAAACAGCTTGGCTGTTGCGATGTCATGTGTTTCGGTGTCGGTTTGTGTGAATATATATTCAAAACCCATGAATGAAAACATGGACTAACTTATTAGGTTCATCAAGGCAATGTGACTTGTTGTACATGTGTATTTGTCCATTCACATATTGCAGTCAGTGGATAGGAAAAAAAAAAATAGTTTTGCCCCCAACTAATGATTTAAAAAGTCAATGCATAATTTGTTGCAATAATTTTGGCAGGCAGCAACACTGTTAGTAATGCTGACAGATTGTTCCAAACGTCTTACCTGTTCATGGTACTTCTGATTTTGGTAGCAGTTCATCTCCCGAGCGGACATGTTTTTCACTCTGACTGCTCCCTGCCTGTCCAGAGAGCGAGACCTGGGGGCTATGAGTGCCCTTCGTAGGTGCCATGACTTGAGCTGGTCATTAACTACTTGTTGTGGGAGAGCACTGGGGCGGTAGTGTGGATGGTCCCACTGAGCTGGGGAGGGGGAGACCCGGATATCAGGAGGCAAAGGCCTCTGTGCTCTCTGGTGGGACACAGCAGCAGCAGCGTCTTTATAGCGATAGTCGTATCTGTTGGAAGGACAGGGAGGCTGCTGGACGTAGTAGCTCCGCGCCAAGTCCAGATGAGGTGGGTAGACCATTTCTTCATTGTAATAGCTTTTGGGAAAACTGGGAGTGGACTGGTACCTGGGATTATGGTAAATGCCAGTGCGTGGGGAGGCTTGAGGTCCATAGGTGCCCACAGGGCTAGACTGCGGGAATGCAGAGGGATATTGTTTGGGCGAATGGCAGGGCGACTCCTGACACGGTGAGCTGTTGTAGGATCTAAACGAGTGTTCAGAGTTGCTATCCTCAGAGGGAGCAAGGTTTCCATAGTTCATGGCAGGGGGAGGAGTCTCTGGTAACTTTATTGTGTATTCGGTCAGTCGCCTCCTTGGACCTCTCGTGCGCCCACGTTCCTTTTCAAATGAAGATTCAGGGTTGGATAACCTGCGCAAACCACACAGGAATTTTACATAGAAAGTGCATTAGTATGACTAATTGGCAAACAAGTTCAACATTTAAAAAACGTACATCTCTCAGCCCCTGAGGTTATTAAAATAAATACATACTTTATGTAAAAGGTACATTTTATAACTGTGACTTGCAGGTAATCACAGGCTCAACAGAGGTGTGCTGCGGAAATACAGTACTGTACATGTGTTTGAGGAGCGGTTACCTGAGGGAGAGTTGTCTGTGCACACGCATCTCTGGTGTGGAAGGCGTGCTGTTGGACTGGGTGCGGCTCACCTTCAGATGGGAGAGTTGCAGCTGCAGACCAGATTGTGCTAAGCAAGCCTCCAACGGTGGCAGCAATGCCGTTTTGGCTGGACTGCTTTAGACCAAAAACAGCAACACAAGAAATAGGTTGAATTTAATTTCTAATGTTTCAGTTGAACATGTTGAAATCAGCTGAAATCCTAATAATTAAAAAAATGCAGAGCTAACTGATGAAGTGGGACATGAGTATACACATTAGTTGATTACACAGAAACAAGAAGAATGCACCTTGACTGCTGGATAACAAAGCCTGAATTCTTTCTATGCATCAAGGTGTCATTTTTAATCAGAAGGATTTATGGTTCTTTGTTCTTCCCATTGACTGCTGTAACACAGGTGCAAAAGCAGATGGCAGTGTTGCACATTCATGAACATCACTGACATCTCCTTTAAAATGGGCCGGGCCCAGCAGCAGACCCGGGTTCGATTCCCGCCCGGGTCGTTCTCTGCATGTCACTCCCCTCTCTGCCCCATTTCACCTCTGTTTCTCTGCACTATCAATAAAAGCATAAAAAAAATGCCCAAAAAATATCTTAAAAAAAACAAAAAACAAAACAAAAAAAATAGGCAGTCCCCGCTGTGTATAATACCATTTTTAAAATGCACATTGTTCTGTTAAAAGCATTAGTGGACTATTAATTCTTCGCTTTCTATAAACTTGTTTATTTCCAGCCTTTCCAAAGAATCCATCCAGGACAATTTCACATCCAAGTAACACAAACCACACCAAACTAAAAGACTTGACAAACAGGAAAAAGATTCATGATGGATGGACTGTCTGCTTTACCTGGTCTTGCTGGAGGAGCGCGATTTCTTGCTCTTCTCGTAAGGCTTGTCCAGACTAGACTCCGCCCAGGGGGAGTGCTGGATGGGAGGAGCGTCATACACTGGTGACGAGTTCAGACTCATAGTAGAGTCCAGGCTGGGATGGGGAGACTGAATCGGGGTCATCGGCCGGGGCTTTGAAGCCACGGACGGAGACAGGTAGGAGCCGTCTATGCAGGACTGTGAGGACATGAGGCCAGGCTGGGGAGGGTCGCTCTCTACTGGACAGGGGAGTCCTGAGGACAGCTGGGATGACTGGCTAGTCACTTCTAGGGATACATTGAAATAAAGTGTGAGACAACGCAGAAGTAATTCATGCAGCTTCTCTATAAATTACTTAGGTATTGGTTGAGGAGTTTAATTAAAAAGAAACCATGGGCACTGCAGTAGTCAAGTTAAATCCTTCCTGGACTTTCTACATACGTTATGGTACACTGGTGGTGTGCCAAACATCATCCTGCTTGATAGAACACTTAATAGAAAAAAAAAAAAGCTTTTCTACGTAAAAATTGTACCTTCATCTTGTACAACAGAATCGGACAGAGAGCTGTCATCAGATGCACACAGATCTGAAAAACAGAAACAAACAAAAACACGTGGTTGAATACAAGATACATTTCTATAAATCTATGATAAAGCCAAGGACATTCTGATTCAAATGAATGACGTCATGAAGTGAAAATGTATATATTCGCTGCACAGGCGATAATGAAAAGGATTTGAGATCAAACTATGTTCTGGTCCGACCGGGCGTCTCTCTCACCTTGTGTGATATTAAAAGCAGGGAGTGGTGATGTTCGGCCATGCTCCAGTCGAAGCTGAAAGGCCGTCTCTTGGAGCTGTTTCAGTTTCCTCTCCTTGCTCTTGCGCTGCTGTACTCTGCTCTTCTTCACAGCTTTGCTCAGGTGATCCTCCTCGCACAGCTTGCGCGCTGCCTCGTATATCTTCATCTGAAGCGCTAACTCGGCATCCACTTGACTCAGTTCTGAGACCTGTGAAAGTGCCGGCAGGGGGTGACAAAAAAAAGAGAGGTTTACACATTGTTTATAAGTGAATATTATTGAGTGAATTTCAGTCTCTGAATGATGCTTCTACCTCTGTTCCTTGTGGGATGCTTTGTTCGTCCAGTTTAAACGCAGCTCCGATCCTTCTGCGAATCTGCGGCGGTTTCTCCCCCGGCAGCAGAGGGTAATCATCTGACAGCCGGCCTGTCAACTCCTACACAACACAGAAAACAATACAACATTTGAATCTGGTTTATGTTTATTTTTCTGAAGGCAGATTTTGACTTTGTGAATGAGTTCTATCATATTTTTAAACCCCAATAAATCCGCTCAGCTTAGTTGTTCAAATCAAGAGACATCTCTCTTCATTAAACCATGTCTCTGTTAGTTTTGAAATGGTGTATGAGTATCTCATTCTGCTCTCCTTACATGTTGAGGCATATAGGTCCAAGGAATCTGTTACACAATTCTGTGTTTCCAGAGATTTCGTTTCACAACACATTCTTTGGGTTTCACTCTCTCTGTATTGAGGATCTGTGTCCCAACCAAGAGCATGACAACAAACTGTACCAGAATTCATTAAACATCAGTAACAAAAACACAGTCGATTTGAGTCACTCTTAGCCAGCCACCTTTTCAGACAGACAAAAACGTGAGCACAGCCAATGAAATTACTTGTTCTTTTGTCACAGAGAAGGGAGAGGCATGATCATGCCTACCATTTGTTCACCTAGGCATGTCCCAACAGGAGTGCCCAGCCCGAGTGTCAACAGGAATGAATGATCAGTTCTGGGATTTCACCCCGGAGCACTGGCACATGGCAGAGATACTTCCAAAGATATGGGCCCCGTTTGGAAATGACTTAATGTGGCAATTTTCACATTCACAGTGCAGAGAGAAAGTGAGGTAAGAAAATGAATGGTTTGACGCATACTGGATCTAAAATGCAGGCTCTTATATTACCAATGAAATGATTTTGGCCAACTTAACCACCAGGATAGCTCTTCAAGAGCTAGGATACATTAAAAATCAAGAACATTTCATTGCAGCCATTTTGCATTATCTAATTTCATTAGACAGTGTGTCTGAAAGGAAAGGCATGATGTTTGAGTTGTGCTAACATCACAAAGGAAAGGAGGACAGAGTAAGATACCTTTAGCTTTATCTCAGAAGAGTTACCACTGTGACATGAAGGTCATGTTGAAGCTAATGCAGGGCAATCTGAAAATTGATAAATTTTCTGAACATCCATGCAGTTTTTTTCCTTTAAAATAAACTGATCGAACTGGAATTAATCTGCTGGCTTTCTTATTCATAAACATTGTTGGGATGTGGCTGAAAACATCTCACATATGTCTCCTCTTGCAGGTTACTTTGTTAACGTGTCATCAAATCCTGCAAAACTGCCCCACCTATTTAATCTTTTGTAGCAGTTAATATGTCGAGTACATTTTGTCACAGCTTGCTTAACTATGTAACAAACACCTTGACTTTCCCTTTGTCTAGGTCTATTAAAAGAGCTTTTAATGTGGTTAGATTATCATCATTATCTGACTCAATGTTTTCAATGTTTTATTTTGTAGCTTTCAAAGACTTACAGCTTCTCGGATGCAGAGCTTCTTCAGCTTGAGCATGCAGACCTCCAGTCGCTCTTGGAGAGCCTGGTGTTTGAGCTTCATGGCCCGTGTGTGCGTGGTCACATCCTTGGTATGCGTTGTTGGGCTGTCAGAGCCTGCGTGTTGCAAAAGGAAAGAAACATATGGACTTATCTTAGTGTATGTGACTTAAGTTCCAAAAATGTTATTCAGTGCTCAACACACGCCACCAAAAGTAAGTGAAAATTAACAGTACAAAAGTACAGAAAAAAACAGTAAACGCTAGTTGGAATCTGATTTGTAGACAGGAAAAGAAGGTACTTAGTTTAATTAAAAAAAAAAAAGAGAAGTAGCAAACATTCATACATATTTTCAGTTGATAATTTACGTTATTATGTGTTCATTAAATATAAGCAAACAATCATTGAATGGATTTTCTGTTAATTAATCGACAACATCTTTGGATAGAAAAGAATGTACATACAAAGGGCAGACACAGATTTGCCAGTTTAATTGGATCACCTATCTGAATCTTACGTAATCCAATACAGAAGCAGCAATAAACGCTTCATTTTATGATGTGTATCAGGTGCGGTTTTTGTTGGCATTTGTCACAGAGATGTCAATCCAACTCTGTGGTCGTTTCTAGCGCTGATGAAATCAATTGCATTACAATGAAAAATGTTTTAGTACTAATTAACAACTGAGCAAACATACAGTGGCTTACAAAAGTATTCATACCCCTTGAACTTTACAATTTACAACCACAAACGGTTGGCGTACGTCTCTACCAGCTGAAATCTTGGCCCATACTTCTTTGCAAAATAGCTCAAGCTCAGTCAGATTGGATGGAGAGCGTCTCTAAACAGCAATTTTCAAGTCTTGCAAGATATTTTCAATTGGATTTAGGTCTGGACTTTGACTGGGCCATTCTAACACATGACTATGTTTTGATCTAAACCATTCCATTGTAGCTCTGGCTGTATGTTTAGGGTCGTTGTCCTGCTGGAAGGTGAATCTCTGCCCCAGTCTCAAGTCTTTTGCAGACTCTAACAGGTTTTCTTCCAAGATTGCCCTGTATTTGGCTCCATCCATCTTCACATCAACTCTGACCAGCTTCCCTGTCCCTGCTGAATAAAAGCACCCCCACAGCAAGATGCTGACACCACCATGTTTCAAAGTGGAGATGGTGTGTTCAGGGTGATGTGAAGTGTTAATCTGACCAGAGTAAGAGGAAGGTGCTTTAGTCAGATGGGAACAAATTTAAGTGTTTGGCCTTAATGCAAAACGCTTTGTGTGGCGGAAAACTGACCCTGCACATAACCCTGAACACACCATCTCCACAGTGAAACATGCTGGTGGGAGACTCATGCTGCTGTGCATTTTGTTTTGTTCAGCAGGGACAGGGAAGCTGGTCAGAGTTGATGGGAAGATGGATGGAGTCAAATACAGGGCAATCTTGGAAGACTGGAGCGGAGATTCGCCTTCCAGCAGGACAACGACCCTAAACATACAGCCAGAGCTGCAATGTCAAATCATGATCAAATCATATTCAATCATAAGAAGACCTAAGTCCAATTGAGAGTCTCTGCCAAGACTTGAAAATTGCTGTTGACAGACGCTTTCCATCCAATCTGACTGAGCTTGAGCTATTTTGCAATGAAGAATAGGCAAAAATGGCAGTCTCTGGATGTGCAAAGCTGGTAGAGACATACCCCAAAAGACAAAGCATTGACTCAAGGGGCTGAATACTTTTGCACGGCACACTTTTCAGTTTGTTATTTGTAAAAAAAATTGAAAAACCATGTATCCTTTTCCTAATGCCTTGAAAGTATCCTCGCATGTTCATACTATGGCGTCCAATTCATTGTTTAAAGTAGATAGTACGTTCTCAAAGTACGTTCTCAAACACCGATTCAGATTATTTCTGGAGGCTACGGTGGATAATACAATGGCTGTATTCAAAGAACATATCGTTTTTATCGTTGTTTTCATTTGTGGCATGCAGAATGAGTGTTGGGATCATGGTAACTATAAACAGTCTGAGTGATTGACCTGTGCTGTCTGGAGCCGTGGTGACTAATGACGTTTAGTTTAGTCTCACAGCTGTGGGAGTGGCTTCCGGCAAAAAATGTATTGAGAAGCAAATACCTTCAGAGATTATTAACAGAGTCCCTGCAGGTAGTGACAAATGTCCGAGGTGCGACAGGAAATAAGTGTGACAGCACAACAATAGGGCAAAGAATTCCTCTTCCTTGAGTGACAATCCCCCTATTCTCTGAAGACTGACACTTTTTCATCAGTTAAGGCGCAAGGAATGTCAGAAAGGCCAGAACTAATCGGCAGACACTGCTGGACGTAGCAAACACAAGGCTGTTTAAGTTTGCTGTTAATTCTATTGTATTGTTACCATATGAGACTAAGGGAACAATGAAGACCACCAAATTGGTCAAGTACTCTTTATTCATTTGCAATCGTCTGCGTCATTTGCATTCGGTCCCCTATGCAGGATGCACAGCAACTAATCCCGCAAAAAGTCACGTGTATTGAGTTGCATGCCTGAGTTTTCACATGACAAGTTGTTTTCTTTAACACTGTAGATGACTTGAACTTGTTGTCAACAAAATTAAATTGTTGTGTGCTGAAGTGGGAAGTTGATTTAAGAATCTAAACCTTTTAAGGGAGAAGATCCCTGGTGGCCAAGAAAAGATAGCCATAGTTATGATTGTTATTCTATATTGGCTGAGGCACATGTGTGACCAGTTAAATATTCATTTTTAAAAAGAAGATGTTTGTTTCAAAGAGATTTCTTGATTTAACAACGGCAAAGAGGAAAATGGATACTGGAAGTAAATTGTGTTTTTTGTCAGAAAGACAAGACAACCTATTTACTTGAAAAATCACAGATACTGACCATGTGCAATTTTGTTTGTTTTAGGGCCTATGGTTACTTGTTATCTATTGTCACAAACAAAAATATTCTTTAGGTCCACTTAGTTTTTCTGTTTGTCTTGTGTGTGAGGTCATGTGAAAGTAGGTGCAGCGATAAGACTAAGGTGTGTACAAAGTATCAACATTGATTTGATTTATGCTACTTGGATTTCAGAAAGTTACAAAATGTTTTACCTGAATGAAGGATAATGCCGCTGTCAGTGTCACTGATCTCTCCATTGCCCTCCATGTTAATAAAGCCACTTCTTGTCACTGTTCTTCAGTGGAATTCCCTGTAAAGAATGATATTAGTTTTAGCAACCATCGCCATTTTCAGCCACAACATTTCTGAAAGGCTGTTTGAAAAGTTAACACAAAAGGGAAATAATTCCACCAAGAATGAATACAATTTCTATAACAGCTCAATGAGTAAACAACATTAATGTTTTTCCAGTCATTTCATAAGGTATTATTGTCTTGTGTGTGCACATTTTCAAAAAGCGAAACCAGATATTCTAAAACCACCGAAATCTAAATCTAAGGATTTGACCCAGAAAGAGACACAGTGTTTGAGCATGCTGCCTCTGGGATTCTACCATGTGGTTGGGAAACGGAAAAAAAAAAAAACCCACCCAAATATAAAATGGGATTACAAGTAACTAGTCACTTAGCTACAAACAAAAAGCAAAATGAGTATTTAAATTAAAAAACAAAACATGAAGCCAAACAGCATTAACACAAGCTTTTACAAAAGACTGGCCATTACTCAATCTTGTGACCTGTTGCTCCAGTGATTCAGGTATGACTTGTCTTCTTGACCCTACACAGTCAGGTGTAGTCATAGTCTCCCACAGTATGAGTACACATACATGTTGCCAAGTCTAGGGTGTTACCTGCGACTGCCTGTTTGTTAGTCTCTGATGTCATATGATCGCCATTATCTCATCCCTCCAGATAAGCGACCCAGGAACCCATGAGCCATATATGAGCCATATATGAGCTGGCATCAAATAAAAACTGTGAAACACTTGCCGCAGTTGCCGGTTAGATTATTAACTAAGGGAAGACAGGAGGAATGCGGTGTTTGTTGAATACCAACACACAGGGAAGGCTTGGCTCGACTAGCGGGTAGGAAGCTTCCCAGCAGTCACTATTTCGAGGTACAACTAGATGAAGTGAAAGTCACGAGCTGCAACGTACAAGAGTTTTCATTCTGCCATCCGTTTGTCTAGCCACATGATGTCATTCAGGGAGACAGAGAGCCTGCAATACGCATCCCATCATCATCCTGAACATGACACACAGCTCATATGACTGTGACAAAACGCTAATCCCAGATACTTGGCTGCTGTGTTTGCGAAATTAAGGGCGAGACAGTTTATTACAGCACACTTAAATAACCAACAACACAGTTTGTTAAAGAAATAAATGCAAACATGCGCAGGGTATGTTATATATATGTTAGCAAAATCAGATGACACGTTCACAAAGCCCAATGTGATGACTTCAAATTGAATTTCTTCACACCTGAGAGGCAGGAATCCCTCGATTGATAAATTACTTAAACAATTGTTTCAAGTATCAAAACAACTGCGGATTTCCATCTTCTGTTCATTTCAGTCATTTGGAGCAAGAACTAGTTGAGTTATCAACAAGTCATTCCGGAGGTAAAAGATGATGATCTAATACAGCACTTAAAATGTGAAGTCGAAAAAAAAATTATGTGCAACAATAGGCTCAGAGGCATGCTGTATTTTAAGAGCTAACGTGTTGGGTCATGGAGTGTTTTGGGTTTTCAGTATCCACTTCACAGTTCAAGGTGTGCTAACCTCTGAAATCCCCTGGAAAATCTACTGAGGCTGTTTGATGCGCTGTGGATGTGCGGCATCCTGCAGTTCAAATAAATGAATAAATGAACTGTGGTCTTTGACATTTCTTCATATTATATGTCAGTTATATGTCAGTCATTGTTGGACATACTATATGTCAAATCTGGTGTGCTTGACATTTTCCAACTATTTTCCATTTTTGAATAAATTGTTACATACAGAAAATTAATAATAAACAAGCATACAAAAATCAGTTTCCTACCCTGCTAGGAAACTGTACTGAACTTCAAAAATGTTGCTCAAGGCATCCGCCCCCCTTCCCCTATTATTTTAAGTCAAGTGTCAGTGAACCACGGGCCAATTACACCACACTGAGTTTGTGTAAAAGCATTTAAGTCTCCATGTGTATTATGAACTAGAAATAGTATTAACAGCCTTTCAATAATCCAAGTTCACCACGAAGGCACCTAGATTAATTAGAAAAAAGGGCAAAAATAGGGCAATGACACAATGCATATTGGACAACATATAAAAAAAATTACTTACTTAACGAGAAACTGGTCAAAATCCAGGGAGTGAAAACTGTCCCTCAGAGTTCCTAACTTTAATGGAAAGGTACATAAACCACCAAGCTGTATAGAGTCCGAGGCAGGAATGACGAAGAGAACGCAGCCTGCTGAAAAGGAGTGGCCATGAACAGAGGGCTGAACACTTGAGTCAGTGTCATATAACTCAGCGCTCCCGCCTGAGTGCTAAACTGTGTCAACAACAATGGCAAAGATATGAAGAATTTACACTCCACTTTATCTTCTTATCAGTTTCGGAATACACGAGTGGTGCCAACCTTAAGGAAACGTCACGTGTGACCCACTGCAGTTACTATAAGATGCAAAGCCAAGTAGAAAAATAAGCACTGACCCTTAGGTATGATGGCATTGGCAGAGATCTAACGATCGGTCAATTAGTTGATAATCATAAAAATAAATGTTGACAATTTTGGTAATCAATTAATGATGCAATTATTTTTTTAAGCCACTTCCTCAACATAAAAATATTTCCTGCTTTTCTAAACATTGCAAAGTATGACATATGAAATATTTGGATTCTGAACTGTCCTTTTGGACCTAACAAGCTATTTGAAAACATCACCTTCCATTGTGGACTAATTGACAAAGTATCATTCATATATAAAACATTCATTAATAAACTGCAGTGCAAGTCAGAGAGTTCAGCTCTGCATGTACAAAGATCAGATATCTGGTAAATGTTTTCTGCTGCCATCTCCTGGTTCTTTAAAAAGGGCCAGTAAAAAAATGGAAACCCAATCATACATTTGCACATTCACTAGCTTTGATTTGCAAATAGCCTTTTCCACTTCACCACTTCCCATCCGTACCTCCAGACAACCAGTGCCAAGACCTTTTTGTTGCCTGCCATTCTTGCCTCCACTAAAAAGTGGGAAACACATGGTGGTGGATTAGTCCACATGATTTACAGAGACGCAGAGGCAGCACCTGCTCTGTAACTGCATGGTTCACATTCATCCTGAATCTCAATATTCATTTTGGCTTTCCAGGAATGTTGGTGCTCGGACGCTCAAGAAGAATCGGTTCTCAAATGACATGGCACCGAGAAAGAAGCAGCCACGGTGGTAAAAAAGCTGCAGACATTTGGTTCAGTATCCAACGTCCACATTTAGGTTTCACAGGGTGCACATTTCATGGGGGCCTTCTCGTTTGACTTCCACAATGCAGTAAAAAAATCACATCTGATTTCTGGCATAGATTATGTCGACAATGAGTAAAAAAATTTTTATGAGTTGATATTGTCTTATCGCAGATCAGTGACAAGGTGCCAACACTGTAGGCAATGGCATACTGTGGCAAAATACAAGCCATTAGACGTACAGAAATGTCAAAAGAATGTGTTTACTCCTTAATACATTCTTTTTTGAATGTTGCATTGTCGGAGGGAGTGGAGAGATTTTAAGAATGTTATTGCAAACGACTGTGCCAGCATTTGTTGTGCATGTGATAAATAGACAAACTTGAAACTTAAAGACATTCTATAGTTTGTCCACCAGAATGTAGGAAAAAGTCTATTTTTCAACAAGAATATGAAAAATAAATTTAAAAAAACTTCACTAAAATAATGGACAGTATCATTCAAAGAACAAAATGTATTTTATGGTGATGCTGACCTTAAAAAATATGTTATATTTCTCCACCCCTGCAAAAAGTGTATGCAGGGGTGAAGGAGTGTACAGAGTGTAGGTGTAAGGAGAGGCTGCATTTATATTAGGGATGCCCCTACCTACCTGCTACCAGAAACTGTATGTTGATAGAAAAAATAAAGCCACTTGTGTAAGCAGGCTGCATGCTAAGCAGTTTGATAGCTTAAAGTCAGATATAAGTGCAGTCACACAAATGAAGTCTAATCTCCTCTGGTCATGCGAAACTACACTTAAGAGGTTACACCAACACTGATGCCAACAGTATTTTAGCTTTCTTCCTAAAAAGGTAGCTGAATGGAACAGCTCATTTTAAGAGGTAACATATTATGGTCATTTTCAGGTTCTAAATTGGAATTTGGGTTTTTACTAAAAACTGTTTTCATGGTAAAGTGTGCAAAAAATGATTACTATTTATTACACTGCTGAATCTTTTTTTCCCACCTGTCTGAAACGCTCCGTTTTAGCTAAGCTCCGTCTTCCAAAAAGCCCTCTTCCTCTTCTAATAATGTTCTGAGTAATGACTGTGCACTGAGGTCCATCATGCTTGATGTGAAGACTATAGATGAGCACCTTCCCTCTTCCCTCAAAGTGGCCAGTTGGTGGATGTCATTGGTAGTTTATATAAACCAGTGGTCCCCAGGAGACAGAGAGCGCTTTGTGTAGGCAACACAGCAGCTGGCAAAACAAATTCTTTAAATATTCTTGAGTCCTTTTATAAGTGTACGGCTAGACTGCTGCTGCCGGTGTACAGAGCCATCAGCTGCCAGGGGATCCTACATTTTAGCCCACATATCTTTCCACCGGGGGGCCAATAGATCATTCTGCTGTCACAATGCTCGAATCAAAAAAAAATATCTAAAAACTGAAGTTACACTATTGCACAACAGATCATAAAGCTTCGAAAAGACTAACAAAGCAAGTGTTGGAACGGTTGTGCTCCCTCCCATCTGACTTTTTTAAGCTTAGTGTTGTCTGAAGGCTCTAATTGACTTGAGACAAGACAAGGGGGAAAAAACAACAACACTATAGATCACATCTATGTCAACAAGCAAATGTGCAAAGGCGGTGCGTCTGATGTGGATTACTGAATTACAAGTTTATGCACCACCATGCAAATCATTGTCTATTCTTATCTGCGGCCAAACCCTTGACTGTGGCCGAGAGTGAACAAGCGTTAACACGTTTACACCTTCGGATCCTACTGACTAGCTTTAAAGAGACAGAACAAATCCTATTGTTTCACACACTCACATGTATATATTCTCCGTCAATTTGGGGTATGTTTAAACTGAGCCAAATATTCAAATCCAAGACCAAAGAGGTTTTTTTCCAGGGCTTTACTAATGCATCAAATCGACATGTTCTGCATGTTTTGTGCAATTCCTTTTCATTCCAGTGTCTGCAAGATGTTAACTAGCACATTTTAGTATTTCTCAACACGTTTGGCTTTTGTGTGGGTTGGTTTTGGAACAAAGGTTTTTGCCACACAGCATGAGTCTGTCAGGACCATCCCACCACCACCAGCAGCAGGTCGGCCAGGTTTCAGGGATTAAGCCGCTCCTGTCCCCTTTGCCCCCTGCTCCTAGCTCAGGAATGTGTAGTAGACAGTGTAGACACATTTCACAGCACAGAAATCAACTGCACTAGATAAAACCTTTACAGAAATGTAATACTCAAAAAATGAAATCATTAGTTTTCCAATGTGTCTCCTGTTTCATTTTGGTAGGTATTAAGATGGTAGGTATGCTGTTCAACTAGAGTAACAATACTGAGTTTTAGTATGCGAGACAGCATCAAATAATCCTGTTGCTTTTACTGCATTGTTCCCGTCAGATATGTCTTGTGCTTTGGTGTCAGCTGAAAGAGGATGTTGGGAGCTCATAACTTCTCTGCTGGTCAGTGCAGTCAGATAATTGCATAGAATATATGGTATGCTTTAAAACGTTGGTTCTCTTTTCCAGCCAAGTGAAGTGACATATCCATAAACAAGCCAGAGACAGTTCACAAGGGACGGGCTTATTATTTTAGAGAGAAGGAATAAAAAGATAGAAAAGAAAAGAGTTAATAAATATTATAACTATTAAAAAAAACTTCTGTTTCAGAAGTTTACCCAGGCTACATGGTAGGCTATAGCCGAGTTAAAACTACAGTGGGGAAATGCATTTAAAAAATCTAAAAAAGAATAATGGCTTTACAATATATACAAGTGTATATTAATAGGCCTACATGGTAATAATATATTTCACTTTATCGTAAGTTTACACAATAAAGTGAAATGGGACAAGGAGCTTTTGAAAAGTCTGGCAATTTAAACGTCATGTATGGTTATCTCCCTGTAACAAAACAAAACAAATAGACAAAAAGTATATTACGATCTAAAATAAATTAAGATAACTTTTGGTGTTTATCGATGGAATTGATTCATCCGCTGAGCTTCTTAGCTGTTGGGCCTCGGTGGCTTGCAGAGTTTCTCAAGTTTTACAAACTTGTTTGAGTTGTTTGAGCTTTTAACTGTCCACTCACTAATACTTATTTCCAGTAGGAAACACGAGCTCAGAAGCATTAACAACATGCATGCAAAGTTTGTCATTCGAAACTCCTCAACTTCTTACCTTAGTAGCTTGTTAGCCAGCTAGCATCGTGCCTCATCTTTCTCCATACAATCTGCTCCTCTCCACTGGCTCCCAGATTTGAGCCGGGCGTTTATTATCTATTTACATTGACAAAAAAGGCAGACAAAACACAACACCGAGTAGACTACCCACGTCACAGCTCTGTGGTGTAAACGAGTGGGTAAATTATAGCAGAAACACTAAAGTAACGCGTAACTCCCACCAAATGTTAACTTTCGCCGCAGAGGGCTACTTTCTTGAGCCCAGAAAAAGTAAAGCAGTGCTGTGCTGCGTTCGCGTGCACTCGAAAACAAGACCGAGATAACAACATCAAGTATTTACCATGGTAACCGCGCTTCCGAGACAGGGCTTGTGAATGGGTTTTCATATAGCCCAACGCCCAGTCTTTCTGTATGTTGGGAATTTGTTTAACTGTATTGCCTGAATAACATATTATCCAACATATTATCCACCAAATCTTTTGAATGTCAATATTCCAATAATGTCATTTATTGGCACTTAACACGGCTATTCAAGTGATGTTTTCATCAAAATCGTAAAAAACAGACGTTTTATCAGGGCTTATGAACGCCGCACTCTTCATACTCTCCCTCTCTGCTGAGTGGGCGGTTTACGGGCAGAGACCATGTGATGGTTAGCCTATTTATCCAATCCTGACAACAAAACCACATAATTATTACTATCACATGGCCACATTTATTTTTTAGAACCAAGGGGAACAGCATGTATTGAGGTAGCCAACAGTTAGCATTATATTCCCTTTGTTTCAGCCACTAGACGGCAGCAGTGCGCGCCAGACAAACATTCATCCGAGACCAAAACACACAGTATTAAGTTAGTTTTAATGGGACCAAATACCTCTTCATGCAGCCTACAGTTTTCTACGATACAATGCTGCATCAGTGGTTCCTGGAAATAAAGGAATGAACAATAATAATAGGCTACAATCTGCCTAGTGCCTATAGCCATAGGCCTAGGCTACAGTAAATTAGACACATAATGTGACAAATGAACAAAACTAGCAAATTTCGATTATATAGCCTATATTCTAAGTTATATTAATATATTGTAGTAGGCCTATACCTGTTAACAAAACATGGCAATAGATTCAAATGCAGGCCTAAAGCAAAGTCTTTGCACAATAATCATAAATTAATAATAATTAATAATAGTTCACACCTGATATGAGAGAAATATCAATAAGTAAATTGTGCATGACAAGCTAATGACCATTTTTATCATTCACTCAATTTTCTATGACAATCAACATTTCATGACTACTTTGATAGGCTAGTGGATAAATGTGTCTTTGTCCGTTGTAGGCCTACATAGGATGAAGCTGATCATCTCTACTTTTTCTAACATGAGACATAACAACTTGTGTGTGGGCTATTTGTTCTGGTTTGTACGCCAATTGCTGCTATTAAATCAATTCTTATTTTTCAAATTTCACCAGTTTTAGTCCACTTGGTTTTCAAATTACATGAAGCATTTAAAGCACCAACCTGCCAGTGAGTAATTTATTCCATGAGGTTAAAAGTATTGTTAAAAATCATGTTTGCATGTGAGAAATTCTTGATTTAACATTATGTAAAGCTGACAAACATTCTAGAATTTTCTTTTAATAGTAAAACACATTGAATGTCCTTATTTAAAATACATCATTCAATATTGTAGGCTATCATATGTAGAACTATTGAAGTTAAAATCACATAATGTTAATATATTTAATGTAATGGGCCTCCACTTTATTTCTTAATTTTCAATATTGTTCTGAGTAACATTGGATTACGCCCTCATCTCAAGCTGTAAACAAAAAAAAAACAGTACTTCCTTCTCTCCTTGTCAGAAACAACATCACTCCACCACACCTGGCAGAAAGTTGTTGTGAATAAATCTGAAACTAACAATGATTATAGAAGCACTCATCAGTTCTGATGTCATCACAGGATAGAAGTCAGCTTTGACCACAGGACAGACAGGAATGAAATGTCCACTTTAAACATCCAACATGGACTTTTCTCAGTGAGATCTCTGTACAGATCAAGTGTAGCTCGTTGAGCTGAACTTTTAAGGAACAAAGAAACCACCGCAAATCACCCGACATGAGTTTAACCACCAGCGTTGGCAATGCAACGTTGGTGGTTAAACTCTGCAAAGTGTTCTTATGTGCTACTGTTGTGCTGTGCTTCTTTGATTCTGATGATATGCAGGGCAAAGCTTTCACAAAATATTTTTATACTAAATACACTCAGAAATGATATCACTAAAAAATAACTGAACAACAAAATAAGAGACAATAAAAGGAAATTCATCAATGCTGAAACATAATGTCACAGTAGCAGAAAGTATAGTCTGGATGAACTGGCTGAATACTTTTGGTCTCCATTAGCCGAGGCCATGCCAGTCCAAATATCATGCTTGTAAAAAACAAATCCTCTCAGTATGTTCAATTGAGCATGGGTGCATTTTTATTTCTTGAGAATTAAACTTTTAATTTGTTAAAGAAAGGTTGTGTTATTTTGTATATGCTGCTGCTTTGAAGACCAGAAAAAAACATGATTTTTTTCACTGTGAAATATAAAGATCAGATCCCTATAGCTCAACAGATATATCAATGTAACATCAATATGTAAAGCCTAAAGGTTTATATATATTTGTATTGTTACAGTAACATTTGCCTTTAACGTGATTTAATTCTGCCCTCAATGACTAGTTTTGTAGGCTGGCAGCACCTCTGTGGAATAGTTTGTAGTTTCACCATGAAACGTATCAGAAACTGACTCACACCCACTGGAATAGTCTGATAAAAGCAAGTGCCAAGGTCACACCTTTCACTTTGAGTGTACCAGACTGGCAGAATAACGGCTGAATCGCTCAGTTCATTAAATTATTATTATGTCTTGTTCTTTTACGCCTGACAGTATTATTTTGCTAATTCAGACATTTACATTATACCTTTACAAAAAATTAAGTAAACAACAACAAAAACTGTACATGTAATTTGACATTACTCAGCCAGTCAGTTTAGATTTACAGCTCCTTTATAAGAAGGCTTTAATTAATGAGGGACTGATGAAGTTGATAAAAATGAAATAGTTGAAGTAAATATTTTTCCACAGGAAACACGCCATGTAACGTATGTACTCATAGATTAAAACAACAGTGTTGCATCGATAAGTATTAATCAATACGCATTTATTTGATCTTTTAGACCAAACAAACTGGTGTTTTCATAAAAGATGGTGGTTTAAGCCCCTCTCTTCATTGAATGACAAGATATGTGTGTGTTTGTGTGTGTGTGTGTGTGTGTGTGTGTGCGTGTGTGTGTGTGAGAATGTGAGCACCCTTTGTCATATGTTTAAAGGTGTCCACGTATTTGTTCAACTTTACAACAAACACACAAATAACTCAAATCAATAGTGATGATAGTTTGTCAAAACTCTTATGTCTTTATCCTGAATAAGCCCGTTTTCCTTCATTGGAGGGGGTGTTTGTTTTCCCTTAATTTTTTCAAATCAAAAATTGGTATCAAAATACAAAGCATGACGATATGTACCCATTACAATTACAGATCAACTTAAACCAGTACTCATTGAACAACACTGTCATGATTATTTGTGATGTTGTTGACAGTGTTGTGAGAAAGCTTGTTTAATGTCGATCTGAGATGACTTTTTGCAGCGGGTGAGGGGAAATAACTGAGGAGATGCACCCACAGACTGGCACAATACCCTGGCTGCTTTTCTCACATGTTTCACCTCATGTTTCATGTGGCTCAGAAAAAAACAAGTGGGCAGAACTGGGCACACATGAACATTTGAACTTTCATATACCCAACTTCCCCCGCCTTAAGTTTACATGAATTCATGTGAACCTTTGAATTCTCAGAAGATACATCAGCAGCAAGAGGTGCCTAATGCCTCAGTGACTTTACTTTTCAATCCGACACTCTAATAGTAAAGACCTATTTTTTTTTTATTGCAGTATTCATTTCAGAAAACACCATAGATGTAATATGTAAGAAGCCTGTTTTCTTATTTGCCTTTCTGCAATCGTTGACCTTGGAGCTAGAGTTGAATTGTTTTCTGTATGTTTTGTTCCCCTCTAGAATGACCCCATTTTCATGTTTTGAAGTACTATCTGCTTGTGGATCAGACTCTATACTGTTGCTTCCTGTTGCAGTCGAATGATTTAAGGTTGCCAGTTTGGCCTCTCCTTGTATTACTGTAATAATTGTGACTTGTTTTTTCCTTCTCACGCTCCTGTTTGTGCTTTTGAACATTGGAAATGATGAATGATCTGATGGTGAAGTGAGGACAAGTTACTGTATGATACGTTATCAGATCTTAGAAGTCCCAGGTAACTATAACCTAAGCCTGATATTTTTGCAAAGCAGTGTGTATTTGTTTTGACCATCACACCTATTGGCAGAAGTGATACTTCATGTCATGTTACACTCTCTGAGCTCAATCTCAAGGCCATCACACTCATCACAACCAGGGCAGCTCACACCCTCTCAACCGCCATTTCAACATTCTGCCCTCCGGATGCTGGTGCAGGTCCATGAGGTGCAGGAGGGCTCACTATGGCAAAGTGAGCCCTAAGTAGAATGCCTAGATACATCTGTGTCTTGAGTGTCATTCTGTTATGTTTCTACTTCTTTTATTGACTGTCTACCTGTAAGCGTGCTGTCCATAATGTACAGTGTTGTGACAAAGAATTTCCCCTTAGGGGCAAAAAGGCTAAAGTCTTCACCCCATCCCCAAATTACCCTTGATAATTACAACATTTCCGGATGCCTCTTCAACACAAGTCATGGAAAGCCATAGCCTCATTACTATATTATTCTTATCACATTTCCAAAAATAAGATATCACGTGTATAGCTAATTCTGATATGATATTGGTGCATTGTTGCATTGTCAACCCGTTCTGAGAGTATTGTTTTAATACTGACATTTTTGGAATACTGTAAATATTTGCTTTAAACAATACAGTTACTGTATAAAACTATAGGAACTTTTAAAACAACAATGGGATGTTTTGCATTAGGGAACTCGCATTAAATGTTGCGTGTCCCCATTTGAAATTGCACAACTAACAGCTTATCATTTTCCAAATAGAAATAGAAATAGAATTATATAGAAAATGATTTAAATGTCAGTTACAAGAAATTATAACTGAAAGGTGATGATAAAATGGTGTTTATAATGCTGCCGGGCTCAAATATGTTTATAATAAGTGTTTTTTTCAAAATCTCAAAACTTGGCAATGTGTATAGAATTATACAATTTATTCAGTAATTAATACACACAGTGAAATATGCCAATGAAAGGGGGGCGCTTGTGGAGTGGTGGTTAGAGTGCCCCCCAAAATATGAAGTCCATTTAGGTTGAATCACCAAAAAAAACAATTAAAAATCAAATGGTGTCCTGAGTTTTAAAGTTAGAAATACACAAACATTATATGTTCTTTCTTTTTCTTTTCTTTTTGAAATGCAACATATCACAACAATAGCCTGTATACATTCAATTAAACAATATGCACCAAACATGTTAGAATGACATAAATGTTTGCCATCAATTTGTGAAAAAAATATACATCTTATCATCAAAAATCTCCATATTTTAAAATTATATTTTACACCTGCAAAATGATACAGGCGTATTCTGCTAATGCTGCATAAAATGTGAAGGATTTTCATACAACAAAGGTATATCATAAATACCCTACATATATCAACACAAATTGGCCTCAGCAGAATAAACAGCATATTTAAATTTGTACAAATGATATGATATGATTTAATAAATGATTGTAATAAACACTACATTGAGAAATATTTTCTTGTCAAGTAGGCTACCTACTTACAAACATTGAGTGAAATAAATCTCTCATCATCAGTAAGAGCTGGACAAATTGTCTCTGGGATCTCAATGGATCATAGAACAACGGCACTACCTTCAGAGTTCAAGCTCAGAGTGTAATCCTGTCCTCCTACTCCATCATCTGGAGCTGAGTTCTCCCACCACTTGTCCCAAAGCTCTCCGAGGTGTCGTGGCTCCGCAGTAGCTTCGGCTTTCCCATGCAGGTGTTGCACAGCATCTCAGCCCGTCGTCTGAAGTGGTGGTCCAGGAAGAAGTAAATGGCCGGATTCACACAGCTGTTGAAGAAGGCCAGGCAGCTCGAGACCTGGAGCCCGTGACTTTGCCACGTCGGAGGGCCACAACTCAGGTCGACGTTTGAAAACACCGAAGCGATGGTGATGACTTTGAAAACGTTGAAGGGGAGCCAGGACACCACGAAGGCCACTATGATGCAGAGGACCATCTTGAGGGAGTGTTTGCGGCGGGCGGCGGCCCGAGGGTTTGCCGCCGCTGCGCAGTGTCTTTTGAGATGCAGGACGATGGTGCCATAGCAGACCACTATGATCAACACCGGAGCGACGAAGGTGAGCAGCAGCATGGCCAGGCTCAGACCGAGGAAGAAGGCTGAGGTGTTGTCTTCCACGCAGGACAGCCAGCCATCGGGGGACGACTCCTCCACACTCCTGTACACCAGGGATGGGATGCCGAGCACCAGGGAGCTCAGCCAGACCAGAGCGCAGGTGAGACGGATGCACCTGCTGCTCCTCAGGTACCTGGAGTCCATCAGTTTCACCACGGCCAGGTAGCGATCAACGCTCATGCAGGTGAGGAAGAAGATGTTGGAGAAGCGGTTCACAGCGATGACGTAGCTGCTCACCTTGCACAGCAGATCGCCAAAGTTCCAGCGGCCGTCCTGGCTGACGGAGACGGCCCACAGAGGCAGCGTGAGGACGAAGACCAGGTCAGCAAGGGCAAGGTTGACGACGAACGTGTCCACCAGACGCCCACCTCTCCCGCCTTTGTTGCCCACCACTGAGATGACGAAGAGGTTGCCCAAAAAGCCTGTGAAAAATACGAGGTAGTACAAGAGGGGCAGGAATATGTTGGAGCCACGCAGGGGTGAGGGGGACACACAATCATCTGTGGCATTCAAGTGAAATAAATCAATGTCTGTGTAGTTCTCGAAGTTCTCATCGTAGTATTCAAGTGAATAATCCGTGGTGGAGGCGTCCATTCTGAGAGATGACTCAGAGACTGTGCGGTGCAGCTGTCTGTTCAGTCTGTTAGACAATATAGATTACACATGTAAACCACAGCAGAAAAATAGGTCTTATTTCAGCCCTCTTCCTCTCACCTCGCAGCACTGTGTGTGTGTGTTCAACTTCCTCTCAGCGTCTCAGCGTAGCAAAAGATGAAAGAACTCAAGGGAAGTATAATTGTAGGCTACAAGTAGTAGCCTACTTGAGTAAATGTAAGGCCTACTTAGTTACTTTCCTCCACTTCAAATGGGTTTACATTTGCAGCTGTTAAAGAATTCATGTTTAAAAAAAACTTTAAATATAGAATGTGTGTGTGTGTGTGTGTGTGTGTGTGTGTGTGTGTGTGTGTGTGTGTGTGTGTGTGTTTGTGTGTGTGTGTGTGTGTGTATGTGTGTGTGTGTGTGTGTGTGTGTGTGTGTGTGTGTGTGTGTGTGTGTGTGTGTGTGTGTGTGTGTGTGTGTGTGTGTGTGTGTGTGTGTGTGTGTGTGCTTTATAAATCCTAGACATATTGGTACCTTATATTGGATGTGAATAATATTCTTTCAGGTATCTTTGTGCACTAGATGCATCTGACCAGGAGGGGGCAGGTGAGATTAACTTTCCTGCCTGAGCTCAGACTGACTGTGGTTCTGGTGAAAATGTCCACTGATCGCTGTGAATTTCCCTCTCATTTGTTAAAAATATGCCAGGAAGGGACCAGGCAAAGCCATGCGATCAGATGTTTAGTGCTGTATGTATATACATATCAACTAAATACACAAACTATTAATTACTATTTCATCTATTTTCACCCATTATCTATCAAATCCAATTTAAACAGCTTTTGTAGAGATCCCTGTACATATTTTCAACACCTAAACTGCATAAACTGTAATGTGCATGTCTGTGTTTAACATACAGTCTATGATGGTCACGGAAAATGATCACCTTGACTTTGTATCACAATCAAAGTTCTGGCCTGGTCCATGATACAAGCAACCCCAGTCTTCTTCCCTTTTTTTTAGGAGCAGCTCTACTAAATCAGACTGGTCGTAAAGTGTTTTTAAACCCTTGTGTATTTACTCACTTTCACCAGTTAGTTTGGGGATTTGACCTTATGACCTTTTGTTTACACTTCTGCTTTATAACTGACTTTTGTAGACGCCAGCAGTGTCTCAGTTGTGTATTATTATTGTATGGCCGTATGGCTGCAGTCAAGAGTCTGGGGGTCATTTATCTACCCGATGTTGTCCTTAGGTTTCTTCATACTGTTATTTTACTAATGTTGTGTGTGTGTGTCCGTATGTTTATGTGTATTCTGCGCACTTTTCTTTTTTGGGTTTATTTTTACCATCTGAATCGGGGTCTAAGGACAAAGGGTCTCATATGTTGATCATGTTTAAAGATATCGGAGGCAAATGTTGTGATTGTAGACTATGGAAATAAAACTGACTGACTTGACCTGACTGCTAGGTAAGTATAACTTCAGCAGAAAATACGTTTCCACCTCCGTTCTAACATGAATATTTAGTGTTGTGGGGCAGCACACGATATCTCAGCGATAGCGAGATGTAAAGATAAATCGGTTTGCAGCTGTCGTGGCATATACTGTAAAAAGAAAAAAAATCTCATCAATACCACAGAAACCAAGCAGCTCGAAACTGCTTGACTCAGTATTTTGCGTCAGCAGCAGATCTTTACCTAATAGCGGTGTCAGTTTGGTTGAAATGATTTGACTATCTCTGCCTCTAGTTCAATGTTGCACTGACCCCCGTCGTTCCCTCTATCTTTGAATATTCATCAAAGATAACAGAGTCAGACAGGACGGAGAAGGCTTTGGCCTTCACTGTCATAAAAAAAAGACGACCTACTCGACACGAAATAGACCTCAGGAGAAAATGAACCCTGTGGTCCGGCTTGCACCTATTGTGCCGGGGCCTGGAGGAGTGAGGGCAGGCCACGTCTTACAAGAGGCCAGAGAACACTTCATTGTCCCACAGGGAGTTTCAGTGAAGAAAGCCCGGCGACTGAATGACCTCCTTATAGGATCCCTGCTCCACTTTCCAGGCTTGTGAGGCATTCAAAAACGCCGCTTTTACTTTGCAGTGTCAAGGTGATGTGTGGATATACTCATCACGGCAGAAAATCCTGTCAAGTCGGGCATTGTCGGACTCGACTTCGTTCTCCCTCATGCACAGCTGTACCTTTTTTTTCTTTTTAGAAGTTTTAATTATTTCTTCTGCATTCTTGCTGCTCTGTCAGTGGAACGCTACATTCCTCTCCTCGAATAAGTGCTCTCTCACTCCAATTGAGCAGAGTAAATGTGAGAGCCAGTGAATGGAGCAGCTTCAATAGGAGAAAATAAACAATTGCATTGGTCCATGGGTGCAGCGGGGGAGAGCGGATGAGAGGAGGGGAGAAAAGGCCTCCCTAACGTGCTAAGATTCCCATGGATACTCAGTCCTTTTTCTCTAGAGAGGAGGATCTCGTAAAGTACTTCAACAGTGGATGATTTCTCTTTCCCTTTTACTCAGTTTTTATTTGAGGAGAGAAAGGGTGGTATGTGTCAGGGTGATTGTTAGACATAGGTCACATGCACACAAGTGCACACTCGTAGACACACGCACACACACCCCACACACACACATGTACAATTTGCTCCACACATGTCGAGTGCTAAGTTTCAGAAAAGGGCTCTATTGTTTGGGTGTGAAAGGTTCTTGTTTTAGCTGTTTAACTAAATCAAAAGTTCCTTTAACACAAAGGACTGCCAGGCCTCAACCCTCCATTCTGTGTCACTTTAAATGGCTGAGGGCTTTTAATTGTTCCCCTTTGTTAGGAAAACCTTCAAATTTATAACCCCCTTTCCCCTGTTGCTCCACAGGTCGGATCTCTCCGTCATTTAATTACAAACTGTATGATCTGAGACATACCACGCGATAAGAGCTATGTGCGGGAACACAGAGAGTTAAAAACAGAAGATGTATTGGTCATTGTAACAAAAATGCCATTTCCAGGATGAAAAAAAATGTATTTCCTCCTCTGTCACATGGAGCCAAAATTTTTGGGTGTTTGGTGTTTTTCTTTATCAGCATCAATTGTAATGCATCAATCAATCCAAAACAAAATATCTATCAATTAGAGAAAACTACATGTATATGAGTAATAGTCATTAGTAAGTGGTGGCAGTGGTGTGCACATACGGGGTGCAGAGGGGGCAGCCGCCCCTGCCCTTTTTGTTCGGAGTGCATAAGTGCCCTTATTAAGTACCATTTTAAAATCTTTATTCAAACCAGTCTATTTAACTTGTCAGGTAAAGGGACTTCCACACTTAAGGACATAAAAGGTTCATTGGAGCAGCTAAGGTTCCCCACTGATGTGATCTTAGAACAAAATCAAGCTTTTTTTAACCAATGGGACCCCCAAGTATCTCGTGAGCCCCTTCCATGTTTTGTTCATCTGAATCTGCGCCCTTATGGGACACTTCCATGCTTCATCTTTTACCCTGAAGTCACATCAGAGGAGCTTTTGAGTGGCTGTATGTGTGTCCTAATATTGCAAAAACTAATATTCATACAAATATCTGGGGGCTGTCAACATGTACACACAGCCCTCCCGTCCCCAGTTGGGCCCCATGTTTGTTCACATGGATAAGGTGCCTTTTTTCTTTTTCAGCCCCTGCCCCTTACGCCTTGTTTCCACCGAGTGGTGCGGCTCAGTTCGGGGTGGCTCAGACCGCTTTTATTTGTGTTTCCATGATCAAAAGTTGGGTAGGGTCCAAAAATAAGCAAGCCGAGCCGGTCCTATTTTAGGCCCCTTTCCGTTAGGGTACCAAGCTGTCTGA
The DNA here is from genome assembly GCF_949987685.1 of Ammodytes marinus. NCBI lineage: Eukaryota > Metazoa > Chordata > Actinopteri > Uranoscopiformes > Ammodytidae > Ammodytes > Ammodytes marinus. The sequence goes on from NC_137233.1 coordinate 29,818,667, forward strand.
AAGGGTGCTGTTATGGGCACGTTTAGGGTCCTTTCCTGTGTGTATTCCTTTTGTCTACTAGAGCTGATTGTTAACATGCTGTAGCTATGCTTAGTAGTGTTATGTCAGTGACTACACTTCCCAGCACCTTAGCGCCAGGATGTGACATCACACAGGTGCACACGGACTGTTTGATAATCTGCAGCAGCCGGGTAGTTCGAGGAGATTGTATGGCACACCTGCAGACGACAGTTTGGCAACCATAGCTCCCGTCAGTGAACAGTTCTTAGTTTTTAAGATATCACAAATACACTGAAGTATCTCTCTTCCCTATCACACTACTGAACTTGATATCGTACGACTGGACTGGTGGCTCATAGTAGCTGGAAACGGGACTCTTCAAACCAGCGGTCTCTGTGGGCATAGCTACACTTGGCTTCTGTCTCATCAACTCTTAGTTTGCCTTTTCTTTTGTTCTTTTCGTTGTGATGACAGAGTGGAGCTACCCATTGCAGTCTGTTGATTGGTCGACAGAATCATTTTCGCACTAAACAAATGATGTATTAACCTCGGCAAGAGTGAAGAGAGTCTTGTGTTTGGCGAAAAAATGTCAGTGAGCAGCTCTCTGTTTAGCCTATTGTCTGTCATGTTTCCTCTTCATTGGGTTAATCAGCGGGCTACACTGGGTGCTGGCAATTGTAATTTTTACATTTGTAAAATGTGGCGCTTGCGTCAAGACGTTGTTGGTGGACACTATACCTTTTTGTTTCGAGGCTATTGTAAATATTTTGAGGGCAACATATGTTTCACTCAAATATGGTTGACATTTATTTACTTGCTCTATAACATATTTTTGGGTACGGCCTAATGGTTTGCTTCTTTTTTTTTCAGTTGCTACAGTCTTACTTGGGTGATATGGTTGTTGCTATTTGGTTGCTGTGGTTTGCGGTTGCTAGGCTGTATGTGTTTGCGTAGGTCACACGGTATAGCCTAAGTACAGTTAGCACTGGAGGCAAATGTTGTAGTCAGGTGACTGACCACTGACAGAGAGAGACTTGTGGTAATATAGAAGATGCATTCAAAGCTGGTAAAAGCAGTTTGCTTTGAATTTCAAAGGCTTTCTATTCATGTTCTTGTTCAGAACACAGTATTTAGTCTTTTTGAGTAGTGACACACTCAAATTGGTTCTGGTTAGAATGTGGCATCAGGAGTGATTTCTTTCTGACTAACATTGTTTTCAGACTCAGAGTGGGTTTCAAGTCAACTTGCACCAGTAATGTCTCAAGAATATGATTCACAAGATGTTGAGGATAATTTGTCTTGTTGCTATTTTTCATGTGCTTATTTGCATGTGATTTTTTGGTTGTCTTTTGCCCTTTTGACACTTTAACTTTGAAAATGGTATGAACCGCTGGTATCATAGCTTCAAGATGTTTCTATACACCCACCACTACTTTCATAGCGTGGGTTTCATTTATCTGGTACTGAAAGCATACTTGAAAAGCTTGAGGTGATCTGTGGTGATCAAGCTGATGAAAGATTGCAGGGTCGGGGCAGAAATGAGTGGACAGACGAGGTCCTGTCCGACACACAATCTGATTTAAAAAAACTGAACAAACATTTTCTCCTTTAGTTTAACATATATTTCAAACAATTTTCTAACTCATATGTGTATTTTCTATGTACTTATGTTTCTGTTTGGACGACGTTAAGGAAAATCTGATGTATTTAAAAAAAAAATGGTAATATAGCCTACATGCCTCCGGTCAAAGTGTGTCTTTCCGACGTGCAGGTTATCTCCTCATCTCAGAGCATTTAGTAAACAGTGCTCAGAGAGGAGTCATGTTTCATCTGCTCTTCAATCCACATGAGAACCTAATGAGCAGCTTTGAGAGGAGACAGGAGAAGCCTGTTGGCCAGTTGCCCTGCGGCTGGATCAGGTTTGCGTTGGTGATGGTTAAATTATTAAGCATGAAATCATTATTGCTGGAGCAGTGCTGGCAGCTGGTGGCAGGAGTGCAGAAGACCGGGAAACAGGACACTATGGACTTCCATCGAATGAATGGATTCAAATGTCCAAATTAGATAGATAGATAGATAGATAGATAAAAGTATTGGTTGTAAACTTGGCTTTCCTTTTCACTGGGAAATTGTCAACAGGTACCGTCAGTCAGAAAAGTTCTTAAACAAAAAGATGACTCGTTGAGGATCAATCGCTAAAGATCAAACTAGCATGCTACTGCATGAAACACCATAACGCTTAATAGTGTAATAAATGCCAGATTGGCTTAATGATTATGTCATTTGAATAGGCCTCCTTAAATCTGGACGCAAATGAGGCACAGCAGACCTTTGCTTTGCTACATTAACATTATTGTTGTTGGGTTGTAACATCTTTACTGTTTTATTACTTTTCATTAACACTTTGCATGAACTCCAGTTTATGACCTTCATTACAGACAAATTTAGGAGTCAACAGTAAATATTATTGTAACTCTATAGCCGCCGGCCCTCTTCATTTTCCACTTTACTACTTTATATTACAGAGATGAAACAGTGGTTGCATTTTCTAATCTTCATGAAAGTGGCTATTTCAAACTGAAGCCGTGCCTTGTGTGGATGGCTGTTAAAGTGTGCATGATAGGACATAATACTGTGGCATAGCTTACTAAATAGTGACACACTTCCTCATTTTGGATGATAATTGCACTGAGATCATGGACATTTGTCGGGGCTGAAGGCCAGACCCTTGACGGCTATACCGATCTTAATGGACAGCCCTTATGTCCCAGGGGAAAGTTTTTCGGAGCAGATGGCTGCCTCTGTGGCAGAGTTGAGTTTCAGCTGACAGTATAAATTATCTCCTCAGCGAGGGGCCACCATCTTTCTGGCCTTGGTCCTTGTAATCAAAAAACAGAGTTGTTGTACCAATCTGTATCGAAAGAATGTGACAACAATGCTCCTTACTATTGATTCACCAAAGTGGGCTAGGATTATAGGTTGACATTGATCTTCCTTGAGCTGATGAGGAGATGATCTGGTTGATCCCAGGGAGGTGAAAGTCTCAGCTGCTCTCACAATGCCTGATCACTGGTGAATCACTCCTCGTCTCAATAGTTTCATATGTGAGGACGTGTATTTTGTGGCGTTACCAGTGTCAGTATGACAAAGATCGTAGCCAATCTTTCCAGTCACATGCTATGTGGGACATGACGAGCTGATTGAGCTGCCCGCGCTCTCTGTCTGATACGGAGATGATGTGCCTCACCTCCTGCTCTGAGTAAGCACTCTGCCCTCTCGCGCTCTGTTTTGACTCAGCGGGGCAGATTTGTTATTAGCTGTGAGGACCTGTTCACATTAGGAGTGTGTTTTGGGTCAGCAGGTCACAGGACAGGCTCACTGAACACCTGGGGGACACTGTTCATCGCTCAGAGAGCCATCAGTAGCAGAGAGATGGACCCCCCCCATCCCCTCGATGAATGACAGGCATATCACCTCTAGCTGCAATAAGAGGTAATCAGTGAGAACATGTATTTGTGTGTGGAGCGATTGCATGGTGTTGAAATGTGTGTGTGTGTGTGTGTGTGTGTGTGTGTGTGTGTGTGTGTGTGTGTGTGTGTGTGCTTTTGAGGGAGTCAGAGGGTGGACGCACGCAAGAAAGTATAGTTGATTTTTTGGAGAGGGATGGTTTTTGTTGACAAGAGAGAAAAAAAAGGGCGTATTCAGAGGTACGCTTGATGAATGTGTTGATGGTGGCATTTTGATAGGGGTAATTTTGACCTGACAGGATCCAGGCTCTCTCATGAATCAAAATGTGTCAGCCAGGCGCTGGAGATGGAGGGCTGCTCATTGTGGCTCTGACACCCATGTGAGGGGCTGAGGCTGCTGGGGGTCAAGTGTGACACCTCATTAGGACGATGTTGATTTAGTGCGGCCACAGCGCAACAGACCTCCTCCCATGGGGTATGGAGAGGCGTTTGAGTGAGGGGGTGGGGGAGCCCTGAGAGCCGGACAGAGAGTGGGGGCCTACTGCTCTTCATCCGCAAAGGCCGTCATCTGACAGCTTGCAAATCATGCACCTACACCCTTCCCCCTCTTTAATTTTCACCCTTTTCTCAATTTTTTTAGCTGTGTTTTTAACCACAAAGTAGCCGGATGAAATTGCTTTTTAAGAGATACAATATACACATGTGTCCAAATCTAGTATTGCCTTTTTTCCGTTTCTGAAGGCGAGGGCTCTGGTCCGGTCAGTTTTCCCACTCAGTGAACCCCACACCCCTGACAGAATCATTTAGCCCTTTCACCTTTGATCTTTCGATTTGAAATTGTTTTCTGTAATGTCATGATGACTTCTGACAAACTGCAGTTGTGCTCCCAGCTCAAGTGCAAACTGTTATTTGCTGATTTCAGAAATTAAAGTTTTGAACAATGTCTGTTAGCATACTAACTTACTTTGCATAATTTAAGATTTGTAGCTTTCAAGGGGCCCTCTAACTACTACACCACAAGCTGTTTCTTGTTCTTGGTTACCACAAAAAGTGATGTTATTCCACACTTCCTTTTTTGTCTTTATAAAGTTTTCAACTTAGAAATCAAACTTAAACAAATATATTAAAGGTTTCCCCTCTAAAGGTTAAACGTTTGCAAATAATTCTGTGTCATAATGTTTATGAATATCATGTTGTTCACTCAAGTGTAGATCCATTATTCCGGCACAGTCATTTATTCCAACAGTAATCATTGTTGATATTTTAATACAAATGTGTAGTTAAAATTTAAAACAATTTAAAAAGAAAAATCTCTTCACAAATAACGTGTTTGTTTTAAAGAGAGAAAAAACAATTCATGTTTTTTTACTTAAAAAAAAATTACAATATTTTTCTCATTTTTAAGGCTTTTTATTGACAGTGCAGAGAGACAGAAATGAAATGGGGTACAGTTTCTTTATATGTCCATGGTACAGAGGGGCGCTCTGGCAGGATTGAGCAAATGAGGAAGCATGTTTGGGACCAATTTAAACTATGACCTTTAGGTGTAGTGCCCCCATCTGGCCAACCCATTGTACTGCGTTCCAAGTGTTGCAGGCACAGCTCCTGCATGGTGCAAAGAGTTATCTCTGCTGCTTTGTGCAACCTTTCACAGGACCTTGAGAACAAATTGTGGCAAAGAAAGACAAAATTTAAATTAACAACGTTTACTTGGAAGTGTCACAGATGTTTCATTGATAGTTCATGTGGACATTATTTAAATGTCAGCGAATGGGCACAAAGGATTATGATCGATCCTCTCTGTTGTAGGCGTTTTATCCAGGGAGGTTGACTGATGCGTTCACGTCAACTGACTTTCAGTCTCCTAATTCCTCCTCTGTTATTACATCACAGTTTTTAATTACACCACAAAGCCGCACACTGCTGGACTGTCACTGTGGAGAAAATTAATGTCCATCCCAATGTCTGCGACAATTTGAATTTGATTACACTGACGCACAGAGGGGTCCACCAAATGTCACTGAGCAGTTTATCCCTCACACAACGGACAATAGGTAACCCCCCTCCCCCTTTTAAAATATATGCAATAACTCATCATGCATATTTAAATCTAAAATGATGGAAACCATTGGACTAAATGAATGAAAAAAGGCAGTTAATGTATCTTATTTCAAAGATATGACCAGTTATCATTGTAGTATTCTGGCAAGAAAAAAACATTTGACTATGAAATAATATTAAATAATAATAAACCTGACCGTCACTTCTTCCTCAAATCTCTGAGATGTGCAGGCTTATGTGCATGTACACACACACACACACACACACACACACACACACACACACACACACACACACACACACACACACACACACACACACACACACACACACACACAAAGGTGCAGAGGGCCATCTGTCTTTTCTGATGGTACAGATCTGTGACTACAATGAAAGTGTCGTGATATCCCACACACACTGCCACATCGCATATGTGCCGTTTTGTCACCACTGTTTTGTTCAATACTTACAATTAGTTTGAGTTTTTTATTATAAATTGCAAAAATTATATTTGTCACCCACTTATTAATAAATCCCCCTTGCCAAGAATGAATGATTTATGAATGCTGTTATAGCCGATGTCACAGTCCACTTTTGTTGCCTTTGAGATTTTACTCATTAGTCTGAATAATAACTGTCACTAATTCAAGCTGTTCTCGAATGGCTTTTTGAATAGAAAGAGAGGGAGAGAGTGAGAGGGAGAGAGAGGCAGCAATAGAGAGGAGAGAGGCCTGAGAGATTAACTCCAGTGAGCTCACTCTGAGAGGCCCAGGAACGGCTGAATATTGTTCTAGTGGTGGGGAGATGGGGAGATGGAGGGGGGGCCGTAAGGGAAAAAATCCCTATGCAGCCAGAGAAATGAACTTGATGATCTCAGGGGGGCGGGGGGAGGATCACCATTCCTTGCTCCTGACAATCAAAATTAGATTGGCCAGCACTGTGTCAACACTAGCCTCAGTTAAGGCATGACAGGGGAGGGAGGAAGGGCAACCCCCCCTGTGGGTGTTTGAGAGTTTGCCATGTGAACTATGGAGACCCCACAGTGCCTTTCACTGACTGCTCAGGCCTCAAAGAAATCCACAACCCCTTTTTATTGGCCAGCACTGTAACTGAACGGCATCCCTGCCCCGAGTTTCCTATATATTTTGGCAACTCGTTATTGCTGTTTTCGCTGCCACGTTTCACTGAACCCCAAAATCTGCAGTGCAGGGATTACGATCTGCAGGGCTAATAAAACAGAAGAAAATATTCACTTTATTTGCGAGCGATGGAGCATTACTTCTCGATATCACCTTTAAGCTTTTCACTTCATCCTCATTGTGTGAACTTTTAGGACTGACTACTGACATTAAAAGGCAAAGGCAAATAGATTTTAGCACAGAAATGGCTTTGCATGAGTTTAAAAGAAAAATGGATTTGAAAGAGAATGTAAACGAAAATATGCACTCGGATGCAATAAAAGGCCTGCTTAAACTTGAGAAGTGAGCAACACAAGAGTGATTCATTCATATACAGTACACGTTTATGAGGCAACATGTACAATATCCTCAATTTCAGCCTCAGTTTCTCTAGGTGTAAGTGGGACATGGAACACATGAAGTTCAATTAGCACAAAACAAGCAACAACAAGATTTTTTTCAAGTTTGTTTTGTTATTTTCTTGCTCATCTCTTGTAGATGTGTGTGTGTTTGGTGAAGGGGGGTTGAGAAAGGACTTGATCGCGGGTTGTGTTTATGGAGGTTTGATCAGTGACCTGGAATATTTCAGTGTGTCCAGTTTCTACCACATTGGAGAGGGAGTGCAGCTGTGTCCTTGCATAACCTTCCCCATTAAAAAAAAAATAAAAAAAAATATCATCCTGATGAATGTGATCTGAAGCAACTCAGGAGAGGAACTGACAGTGCCTCACAGTACAGAAAAAGCACCCTGGTATATTTTTCTTTTGTTCGTGTCTTTGCATTTGTTTTTTCTTTGCTTCCCATCAACCTCTTGAATGAAAGTCAATGCATTTGATATTTCTGTGTTTTAATAAGCAGTAACAGTCTTGTTGCAGATTAGACACGTTCCAAAAAACAGGGCAGATTTAGGATTATTACCAGGACTGCGGGAGGAAAGCGTGGGACAAAAGGTTTTGTTTGACGCCCTCAGTCCGATTCCTGTTGTTGCCAAAAGGAGAGATGTCCGACTGACTTTCAAGTAATCACACACTGCTGTGAGGAGCATTCAAAATAAGTGGACGGAACGTGCAGATTGCTGTGTAGTGGCAGAGGAGAGGAGGAAGATATTTTCAAGTCATCATAAGGATGTTGTAACTGTGTGAACCGGGGCAGACAATTCATTTCTCATATACTTTTTGGTACATTTTCGGTTTTATATTTCATTGATAAAACTTCCTTCCAAAACTTTTGTAGTTTGAGTTTTTTTCTACTTCAAGTCACTTTGTCGTTGTTTTGAATACATCGTAACAGGATTGTAATAGCTTCATAATACTTGTATTTACTTTACATTGTAAATATACACATGAGGTATCAAACGGACAGATAGGATAAGAAGAAGGATTTGTCTTAACTCTTTTGTGTGTATATGGTTAAATTATTCCTATTGGTTGATGCTGATAGTCAATTTGCTGCACTGTTATTTTTTCCAAACTTTGATTGAATAATATAGACAATGTTCAGACATTATTGTCACATGAAAATGATATTACGATAATCAAACGCTATTTAACTGGTCTACTTGAAGGGATAGTTTAATATTTTTGAAGTGGGGTTGTATGGGGTACGTAGGCATAGTTAGTGTGTTACCTTATGGAGATGGCGGTTAGCAGTCATTCTAAGCAGCTTGGGGGAGACATCAATGCACCATAAGTCAGCATGGTATTGTTGCAGACAGGGCCAGAAGAATTTATTTATTTATTTGTTCTACACAAATTATCACTTACAGTCTTAGCTGAGATGTTTTCCTACAACTTTAGTTTGCTGCTAGAAAGCCATTTATTGTTTGTTTTCTTGTGTCTCTTGAATAATCCACAGTAGCTTTGAGTCAAGCAGCTGATGTACTGATACAAAAAATAAGCGGCTCTCTGGCGGAAAAATTAAAGCCATGTAAAAAAATCTCAGTTCAGCATACAGTTGAGTTGATATTTAGGTTTTAGGGTAGCATTTATGCATAAAGGAAAAAAGTTTTTCTTCTGACCCTCTGCTTCAGCGACTTCTCCCCCAAACTCTTTATAGTGACCAGAGTGATCGGCATCTCCGTAAGGTATCACACTAACCATGTCTCTCAAAAATACTGAACTATCCCTTTAAATGGAAATATCCACTTGTGCATTCAATTTCTGTTATTCCTTGCCTAAACTTGTCAAACTTTTATTTTGAAATGTATATGATTTACAAGCATTACTGTCCACCTATCAAATCAAATCAAATCAAATCAGTTTTATTTGTATAGCCCAATATCACATAGACATTTGCCTCAGTGGGCTTTACATTCCATACAGTATGACACCCTGCCCTTAGACCCTTACCACCTATCAATACTAAGACACATCTTCAAATACTGTTGGATAATATTGGTTCATTATTTAGAGTGAAAGGCCCCCACTGCCTACAAATTACGAAACACCAAAAGGATGTGCAGATGTGAGTATAATTTAGACCTTTGTTGCTTCCTTTCTGGGCCTGACTGCGGGAAGGAAATCCTCCAGGGCAGAGAGTGCTCATCCTGTCCCCAGGTATATACTTTGAGACCTGTGGGACAGTACAGCAACACGCCCAGCCAGGGTGACACCCAGGAATACTGGCCTGCACCGCACCACCATGTCAGTAATCGTCTGCTTCAAACCAGATGGTGCGCCGGGAGCACAATGGAGTGACAGCTGTCATTCACAGGACCTTAAGTGGAACTAAACTGATTTAAAAGCTGCAAGTTATACAAGCAGGGTAACACAATTTAAATGTATAAAAGTACAAGCGTAAAACTTTTTATTCCTTCCTTGATTAGTTGGAAGAGATTTAACATATGATTGTGTTGTGCTAGACAATAATAATAGCATTTGGTGCTAACAAATACTTCTGGTGCTTCTGGTGATGTAACAAGGGTGTTTTTCTTTGGTGCTTTTTGTGAGACAAATGATAAAAGGCAAAACAATAAACAACTGATTCAAAATATGGTGCATTTGTAAAAATAATAAAAAACGTTGGGTGTGTCAGAGAAGTGAACATTTTCAAAGGTATAACTGAATAAATAAACTTTCCTCACAGGACAATTGGATCTCTGGAACATTGTTTGAAGTAAGAAGGCTACTTGAAAAGTTACTGTTTCACTGTTGTTGTTACAGCAGCAGGGTCCACAGTTATGTTTACAGCATATTCTTGTCTTGCGTTCTGTTCCAGGTGCCTCAAAAACAATTAAGTTTTGAGTTGTATAGATGGAATTATTCACCACTAAGAATTACATGTGGAGAAAATATGTTTTGTAAAAAAAAAAAGTAAACAAATCCCCCCTCCTGTGCAAAGTTGCTGTAATTATGATGTTGCTTTTATATCCGCTTTGAGGAGTGGGGGTTGAAATCAGAAGAAAAAAAAAATTCTCATTATTTTGAAGCACAACACGCATTCAATGAGCAACAATAATCATCTACCGCCATTACTCGATTTAAACATCCGGCTGTGTCATCTCTTCCTGACTCAAATCTTGTGTCTTCACAGTTTATTTTATTGTCATGTGAGATTCTTTCATCACATAAGTGTGCGTGTGATCTTCCCTGAACAGTTCCCCTCCCTAAACACCGGCCAGTCGCTGAGCCAGACAAAAAGGTGTTACTGATGACCGTGTCCAGCAATTTAAGCTATTGAGAGCTGACCCCAATTCACCTTCTTTCTTAACTTTATGGCTATAATTGCCATATAGCTCCTCCTGAATCCTCCCAGCCCCCACTGTCCTTTCTTGAGGGCTTTGTAACATGTTCAATATTCCCATTGTACTTTTGTATTCTTCCACATGTGCCTCCATGGCATTGTTTATTTAACCCTTTATTTAATGGAGCATGGTCAGAGTTCATCATGCTAGTTGTCTCACGACTCCTCTAACACTTCATGTCCAACTTGTACAACTACTCCTTATGCACCAAAACAATAAAAACATCCATCAATGTCCCCTCTTGTCTATGTAGGGCGGGTATGACTGATGAAGTGTACGGCACATTGATGCACTTGAGTGGCAGGGGACTGTGTGAATGTTTGTTTATGTCAAGTGAGGATTTGTCAAAAGGTTTATGTCATTGCTGGCATCAGTCTCCTCGAGCTTGTACTGGGTGGTCTTTGTCTGTTTGCATCCGTAAAGAGCTTCGTTCTCACTCTCATTTGTCCCCTATTGATTCTCTAAATTACGCTGATGAGAGGCCCTCCTATCAGGTGGCATATTAATTGGGTCAGGCTGGATCTTATATGACATCCAAATAATGGCAACCCCAACCCCAACACTAAATCTTTGTCCTCTGAACGCTCTCTTTCACCAATTAGCCTCGCGGTGAATCTGCTTCCAGCCACCTCTGCTGCCCATTACTGTTTACCAAGAATCAGGATGCCACCGGTGGCTTTAAGGAATTCTGTAAGTGTACATGTGTGTGCTACTCAAGGTGTGAGAGCATTCTGTGTGGGACTTAACATTCTCCTTGAAAACTTTTTTTATTTTTATACACTGATTCCAGTGATATTCCAGTTATATGTTGAAACATGACTACTTTTAGGATGATAAAACAATAAATGAATAAATGTTTAATTATTTTTTATCCCATATAAAATAAAAAATTTGAAAAACATTCAATGCTGTTAAGTCAATGATCCGCTGATATGAGGGAATCGCTGTGTGTATGTTCATGGCAGTAAGAAATTGACAACACGTTTCATAAGCTAAATAAATGATTTATTGTACAAAAGAAAAAATGACAGTAAATAAACAACAAAAGGCAAACATAACAATTGAACAGTTATTCATATGCACAACCATTAAACTACAAACTTGGGGTGATTTTCTTTTTTAAAACTACACAAAGAACGGAGGAATGAAAGGGGAAAGTGAGAAAAACATAAGAAGCGGTGAACCTGTCCAAAAAAATCATAAATGTCAACATTTGGGTAGGTATTTACATAGAGATTTCTTACTCTCATATATATTTATATGAAAACACTCTCACACATACCAGTATACAAACACTAAAATTCAAAATGCAACTTCTCAACAAGCCATAGATGTGGGCACAGCTAATTATTTCTTTTTGACCACACATTACCAGAGCCGCTACCATCAGTCACTCTGTCAATAACTCAATCTGAACCTGAGAGCAAGGGGACCCTGTGGTTTTCGTCTATATTTTTTGGGGGGTAGTGGTGGTGGTAGTGGTGTGAGTGTAGGGGGGGGGGGGGGGGGGTTCTTATGGGTTCAATATTTGCACAGATTAATGGATGACAATTTTTCTTTTTTAAAAGCAATGTTTTCAGAAGGCTAAAGTGAGGTAGACAGACTTGAAATTGACATAGTAATTAATATTAATAAATAGACAATTGACCAGTTGAATTATTTCCAACCACTGCCCCTAAACCAGCTTTTTCCTCCCTTTGAAATGTTCTAGCATATTCCTGCGATCACAAAAGTTACAGCACACAACATGTCATCCTCTACTTTGGCTAACAATCCCTGGATACTCCTTCCCATTCTTACATGGGTGCTTTCACTTAAAATACACACAAAGGCAAAAACATGTCTACGCAAGACAGTCGACACATTGTTAAAGTCAAAAGGACGAAGTCTCTCTAACATGGTAACATATTAAAGTTGGTGGACGGGCCATTTCCAGTTAAAGCATTCTATGTTCATTGATCCAGACACTTGTTATACACATGACTTATCACCCAAAGTAGGCTAGGAGGCCTTTCAGGCCACTGGTACAGTTTGTCCAGGTTCCAGATTGGATAGAAGTGTGTGAGTGTATGGACAGGCCCCCGCTTCAGACACAAGTCAGGAAAGCGTGATGGTATCAAAAAGAAGTGATAACCTCTCTAGTTTATAGGGCAGCGTATTGATGCCACCAGGGAAATGAAAATAATAAATCAGTTTAACATTATAACATAAGCTTTTTTCTCGTTATAACGTGATACGTTTCTCGTTCCAACATGATAATGCAATATGTATCACGTTTTAACATGATCCAGATCACGTTATGACCAGATACTGATCTATTAGTTTTGTTTCCCAAGTGGCATCGATATGCTGCCGTAGGTTTATCACCAGACGCTTGAATATTTTTTTTTTAATCCTATACAGTACAAGCTCTCTTTTGCTTGGTAAAACACAAACAACACTTTACCTCCTCACTCAATGAACGTCCCATAGTGCAAAATTTATTGTTGGTAAGGTAGAGTGCCCCAAAAAAGGTTTTTACACCCCCCTTTTCTTTTTTCTTTTTAATATATATACATATATCATTTATATATAATGTCAGAAGGCTCTTCCTTTATCCAACAGCATAGTGCTTTCGTTTACAACAAAAGGATATCTTTGCTTTGACATCCAGGAGACAAAGACAAACTTCAAGCGTACACTAATCTACTCTGTGTTCAAGCACTAACAATATTTTCTCCATTACGATAACAACGGTGCAGTTGAGGTTGAGTTGGATGGGGGCATTTCAAAACCCAATCTATTGTTCTCTAGACTAAAGTCAGTGGTTGAGTTACATTCTCTTGATTATTATTTTTTTTTGCGAGTTATGTGGTTTGTTGTGATTAAGAAAAGCTATTACCTCTGTGTACGGTACTGCAGTTAAATGATGTTGCATCTTTTCTGAAACTATTATTGAGAAAAAAGGAATGAACTGGGCTCGATATGAGCGATGAAGCTACTGTGTTTCATAATGTACATGTATCTTTTTATACAGATTTGAACACTGCTTTAAGTATGAGTGTGTAAACTTCTAGTGACAATACTGATATCATGTTTGTGCTGTTCTCAGCTCAATAATTCACTCAAGGTTAGAGCAGAGTGAAAATATCCTGACACAATTTTTTACACCGTTTGATTCTCAGGGAAAGGAATTTGCTTTTTTTCTGTTTTCTTTTTATTACTTGCTCAGTCCCAGGCCTCTTCAAGTTATGAAACAGCACATTTACCTCTCAGTTTGAAACATTTAATGCAAAAAGTTGTTAAAGTGTATTTTTTTGTTACATTGAAGAAAAGGAAATCTGTCGGGTCCTAGTCATGTCTGCTCCTCCTCTGGTGCGGAACGACTTCAGGGTGCTACATTACAGTACTGTTTTAGACTTCAGTGTGCAAGTAAAACCTAAGTCTTTATTATTTACTTTTTGCGGTAGTAGTAGTAGCCATATGGGTTTCACTGATTGGCCTTGAAAGATGGACTTAAAATAGTATGACCTCTTCTCTCCCCTTTCCTTTCTGCTTTTTACAGGACTACAAATAAAAAAAGATCAAAGTAACTGTGAAAGGTTTCGTAGATACTCGAGAATGTCACACTTGGGTGTTATACATTAATAGAGGGTATAGGTTTGGTTTTGGATCTCCTCAACACTTTACATCTCTAGAACACATCTCTAAACATCTGTAAACAACATTTTGGATTTATACTAAGGGTACTTCTAATGGAAAACCCTTTGCACATCAGCATGGGTTTTGTTCCTTTTTTGTTCAAGTGATAGATTGCAAAATAATTCTGATCGTGTCCCCTTGCAAACGTTTTGGTGGATCAAATCTCACCCGTAAGTAAGTGTATCTGTGAAATTAAGTATTTCCAAACTCACTTTAGGACTGAAATTGCTTTTTTAGAAACATTGTAAATGCTCATGTCTCCTGTCATCTCGATCGACTAACCTGGACATTGCACAAAGATGCCGTTTAAAAAAAACAAAATCTTTAAAACCCACAAAACTAACACGTACTCTATAACATAGTTTTGTCTCTTTACCGTTTTCTGAAGCTGCTTCACAAGGACAGCCTCTTTAAATCATTCATAATGTACTGTATTTCCATCACTCAGTCCTTTTTTTGATTCATCTTTCATTTATAACTTTTTGTTTTTTGTGTTTTTTTGTGTTTGTTTTTTTATGTTTGTTTTTACAGTTAGAATCAATTTAATAACTGGAATGGAAACTCAGTGGGATGATTTTGTGGCTGAGCAAAAGTGAATTCTGGTGCAGAGGAGTGGGTTCTGGTGCCAGGGGAGAGCTCCGTAAGGGTTTTGGGTGGTTTGATGCCATGGTGGCTGTACACAAGTGTGTGCATCTCCCCTGCAGCCTAAGAGCAGCCACATCTATCCACCACCATCCCGGGGATTTTGCCGTGTATGATCTGCTGCTTGTCATTGAAGTAGAGCATGTTAATGGGGGACATCTTGGTCGGGGTGCAGCAGGGCCCCGCGGAGCCTCGGGGGTTGGCGTGCTGCACCAGATGGGTGTGCGGGTACTTCTGCATGAACATATACTCGCACTGGCCGGAGCAATAGTTGGCTTTATAGCGTTTTGGTGCAATGATCCAGTCCCAGCCAAACGCCTCGAAATCCACAGTGAGAGGGTAGCGACAGCAGCGGGACTCGGTGGAGTGTTCGTCGCAGTCCAGGCCCAGGTTTCTCCGAGAACGTTTGGTCGTCTCGAGGACCTTCACTTCCAGGAACGGCTGCTGATATCAGGGGGGGAGGAGAGGCAGGACAGAGAGAAAGAGGTGGTTATAAGAGAACAACTACATGGCTGACATATATCAGTTGAGGAAATTATTACGGACAAAAGTTAATTATTTTGTCCGCAGACCGAATATTACCATATGTCGCCACTCAATGTTATTTAAAAGGTGGAGTCAGTGATTCTAGAGAAAGCTTGTTGACAAAATAAATTTTTGTCAAACTCAGTGAATATCGCCTCACAATCCCCCAACTGGTTTTAATACACATCCTAGGCTCTGTAAATGGGTATGTAAACAAAGAGTATGTTAACAAATGGGGGCCCACAGTAGCTAGCCACATGCCTGTTTTGTTTTTCAGCGCGCTCACAGTATGCTCAGGTAGCGGATCGTAAGGGGATATATTTACTGATTTTGACGAAAAGTAATTTTGACAACAAGCATTCTCCAGAATCGCTGACTCCACCTTTAATGTCTTACAGGATCAGGCCCGGTTCTAGACAGTTAGATTAGGGTGGGCCTGTAGAAATTTTAGGTGGGCACACTGGGCAGAGAGACCGAAGATGCGAGCGCGCGCAAGCCGGAATTTTTTGCCCTTGTAAGATCTCTGCGTCTGATTTTTGGCACATTTACTGTGAATTGTGTAGAACACAATATGCAAATAAACTTTGAGTGTTGCTGTGTGGGAGATTTGATTCTTGCATGTTTTTTTTCAACATAATGTATCTTTTTTTTATCGCAGTATTAACTGTAGGCAGCCTGAGCTGATTGAAGAGAAAGCTTTGGGACTGGGCAACCTGGATGGTGGTAGTCCAGAGCTATATACTATACACATAGATATATAGTATTTCCACTATTGGCTCCAATGTCCAGCTGGGTGAAAATAGTAGCCAGCCGAGGTCACAACTCTGTTAGGGGGGTCCGGGGGTATGCCCCCCGGGAGATTTTTTTTACCTTTTTAAAGTGAAATGCATGAATCTGGTGCACTTTGAGAGGAAAATTAAGAGGCTAAATCTGAGGAATTTTGTGTGAACAAATAATTTGGAGACACTGGGTCGGATGAATTAGAAGCTATTGAAGAAAGACACATGGATTTTCCATAGAAATATAAATTTGAAATAATATAAAAATATTATGCAGGGTCCTCTGGGATGGGCTTGGTGCTCTTTTTCTTTTACGGGACATATTCTGTAATATAATGAATTCATTTAAATGCAGTGAGAGGAACGAAGCAGAATAACTCTATTGTCCAGTTATCTTTTTTTCCACAGACGAGGCTGAAATAGGCTATAGACTATACACAGTGCATGGGCAACTGAGGGCAGCCCCATTTTCAAATATTTTTAAATAAACTCAATACTAACTGTGCATGCCATGGACTTGAACGTGACGTGATCAGTTAACCTCGGATTACCTCCCAGATGAACTGATTCAATTATTAAGCTATTAACTATCTACCAAAACATTGTATTCCTTTTATTGTATGATAATTTACATTTACATTATATGATGTTGATATCAAACACACAAACTAAAAAAAAAACAAAATAAAAAAATAAATTGGGGGGGCCCCCTGGCAGTCGGGACCCTAAGCAACCGCTCATTTCGCTTATGCCTCGGGCCGGCTCTGCTGACCAGTGACCACTATAAGCGGGTGGGTAACTTGGAGGCAGGCTGTCCTGCCCACCCAATAATACAATTAGAAGCAATGCATGGTAATGGTATATTCTTTAGTATTAATTAATTGTCTGAATTTTATTTGACATTTTCTTGGACATCGAATGAACAGGTCCGTCCGATAGAGGGTCTGGACTTCCACCTAAAAAAAAAAAAAAAAAAAAAGTTTATTTTATTTTAATTTTTTGATTGTGTGGGCACAGCCCACATTTGGGTGGGCACGGCCCACCCTGGCCCCTGGCTACCGCTGGCCCTGAAGCAGAGAATACAGTACGGTGTGCAAGATCAGCATCAGCCCCTGGGCCGAATGGAGTACCGTATAAGCTTTATAAGAATGCTCCAGATGTTCTATGCTATCTTTGGATGCTCATGAGGATAGTGTGGCAGAAGGGAGTGATACCTAAGGCGTGGCGAAGGGCTGGAGGTGTGCTAGTTCCCAAGGAGAAGGATGCAGCAGATATCAGTCAATTCCGACCAATATGCCTTCTCAACGTTGAAGGGAAAATCTTTTTCAGCATGATCGAAAAGAGGCTGTCCACTTACCTGGTGAAGAATAAATACATTGATACATCCGTGCAGAAGGCCGGTATTTCTGGGTTC
This sequence comes from Ammodytes marinus, assembly GCF_949987685.1. Lineage (NCBI taxonomy): Eukaryota > Metazoa > Chordata > Actinopteri > Uranoscopiformes > Ammodytidae > Ammodytes > Ammodytes marinus. The sequence goes on from NC_137233.1 coordinate 29,836,156, forward strand.
TCTGGTTGCTTGGAGCATTCCAGTATGATATGGCACCAGATCCAAGCTGCGAAGAAGGAGAAAAGAGGCCTCAATGTCACCTTCCTTGACCTGGCCAATGCCTTTGGATCAGTTCCCCATAACCTCCTCTGGGAATCCTTCAACTTCTTCCATGTTCCATCATCCATCACTACCTTAGTGAAAGCCTATTTCAAAGACCTGCAGCTGTGCTTCACAACGGCCGACTATACAACCTCATGGTAGCGCCTAGAAGTAGGCATCATGGCAGGCTGTACAATCTCACCCTTGGCCTTCACAATGGCCATGCAGGTCATCATCAGAGCCTCAAGGTGGGTGGTGGGGGGTGAGCGAACTAAGAACGGGACCCGTCTTCCACCTATCCGAGCATACATGGATGACATGACCAATCTGACCACTACTGCAGCATGCACCAGGCGGCTACTTGGAAAACTGCAAGAGAACATCAAGTGGGCCCGGAGGAAAATCAAGCCAAGCAAGTCACGAAGCATCTCAATAGTCAAGCGAAAGCTTAAAAACGTGAAGTTTTGCATTGGTGAAGACCCAATACCTACGGTATCTGACCAACCCATCAAAAGCCTGGGCAGATGGTACGACGCAAGCCTCAGGGACAAAGACCAAGTGCAGCAAATAAGTCAGGATATCACCAACAGTCTGGAAAACATCAACAAGACACTGCTGCCAGGGAAGCTTAAGCTCTGGTGCCTGCAATTTGGTCTTCTCCCCCGGGTAATGTGGCCGCTCACAATCTACGAGGTCCTTATAACAACTGTGGAGAAGATGGAGCGAACCATGACTTCATTTGTGAATAACTGGCTTGGGCTCCCACGCTGTCTAACTAACATCAGCATCTATGGCAAAGGGGTCCTTGAACTGCCTATCACAAGCCTTACTGAAGAGTACAAGTGCTCTAATGTGAGACTCCATATGACTTTGAAGGACTCCAGAGACCAGACCATCAGCAATGCTGTACCAAACCTGTTAACTGGACGGAAATGGACATCATCCGATGCGGCGCAACATGCTACGTCAGCCCTGAAGCACAACGACATTGTGGGGCATGTCCAGCTGGGAAGAGGACATGCCCCAAGGGACATGCAGCAAGTAAGCCAACTTGGCGTAAGGCCTCAACGTCAGAGAGGAGGAAAATGGTGGTAGAGGAGGTGCGCCGTCAAGAGGAGTCTAAAAGAAGTGCGAAGGCCGTCTCTCTTGTCAAGCAGGGACAATGGATGAGGTGGGAAGGCCTGGAGAGGAGAAAGATCAGCTGGAGGGAGCTCTGGGAAATGGAGGCAAGCAACATCAGCTTCGTCATCAGAGCCACCTATGATGTCCTCACATCTCCAAAAAACCTCAACCAGTGGTATGGCGAGGACCCAACCTGTGCCCTCTGCCCAACCCCAGCGACTCTCAAACACATCTTGACCGGTTGTAAGACCAGCCTCACACAAGGCCGCTACACCTGGAGACACAACCAGGTCCTCAAGAATCTGGCAGCAGCTCTAGAGAGCAAAAGGAATACCACAAACTCCCTGGCCCTGATTTATCAATTTTGCGTGGAAACTGGTGCAGATTCTGGCGCAAATACCTCCCTACGCCAGGTGTCGCGTGGTATTTATCAAACAGTCGTATCTCGCTAATCTCAGCGTACGCCAGGCCATTATTGATAAATGCGGCGGATGAAAACGAGCGTATCACGCCCCTATATTTTCTCAGTTTAGAGGCCTCGCCCAGAGGTTTTACGACATGGATATGCGCAATACGGCACTTCCCTGAAGTAGAAATTGACAGAATAACAGCGAAAGTAGAATAAAAAAGAGTTTCATTTCGGAGCATTAGCCTACAAGCAGCATCAAAGAACGACAGAAGGCAGCAGTTAGGAAGGAAATAACTGCTGCGGTCAACAGCGTTGGTGTTGACTCAAAATCGCCACTAAAAAAAGCGTGTTGCTGTTCTGAAATGCAACCAACTGGGGGTGCGGGGCTGCGGGCATAATATAAGTGGTGGAGGAGAAAAAGACGCACCAACTGTCCGATAATGGTCCCCATAAAATAAATACACGTCTGCAGAGATTTGAATGATTAGAATGTATTGGCCCTTTTATATAGCACTATTCAAAAGGGTTTTAAAAACTAAAAATAACACATTTAGCGTTTTACTGTATGACAGCATGCGCTTGGCACGAGTGGTCAGCCCGGCCGTCAGCTGCACAAGCCGACCCGGCAGCGATCAGCTGTGAGAGCGCCCACCGTCCTGCTCCACCAGCAGATAGGAACAGCGTGCCGGTTAACGGTGGAAATAAATCGCTCGCTTTAGCATCAATGACACATTAAAAGAGGAACTAACATCTACAAAGTGCGTCAAATAAATAAAATGTTAAGCTGAATGTTGTGCCGTGTATTTTTTAGTATCATAAAGAGCAGTCTAGGTCTACTACATATTTAATACTTAGGCTAACATTTTGAATGAATGCAGCCCCCGTGCCTCAGTGTCCCCCCAGCTGCTCCAAGTCGAAGATAACTGCCCTTACGCAGTCCCATGCAGCCCTCCTAAGTGGCCGGTGTGCGCACTATTGAATCAGCTCTCCTACTCAGTTGCACACCATAAGCTGCTCATTTTTAAGTGATTAATATCTTTATTTCGGTCTTATTTGCACTGCATTTGTATTATCTTCTAATAATTGTCCAACAAAGTCATCGGCTACCCGGCACAGCCTGCACTGCGAGTCCAAGCTGTTTTTAAATTTGCGTACACGAGCTGAGAGCTGGCGTGGGATTTGAGCGTACCCTACGCTCACGTCCATATTGATAAATGCCGAGATTTGCGTGGAAATGTACGTACACCCATTTTTCTGGTCTACGCAAGATTGATAAATGAGGGCCCCTGCCTCTGAGAACAACAAATTACATCACGGCACCATCATTCATCCGAGAGGGACAGAAAAAGCACAGCCATCCCCCTTCCAAACCAGAAACTGGGCAGCTAGCCAAGGCCCGGGATTGGAAGATGCTAGTTGATATTGGCCAGCAACTTATCTTTCCACCTGAGATTGCAGCCACCACCCTTAGACCAGACTTGGTACTCTGGTCCCCGTCACTGAAGTCTGTCAACATCATAGAGCTCACAGTTCCATGGGAGAATTCAACTGAAGAGGCCTATGAGTGCAAGAAACTGCGCTACACAGAACTGGCAGCAGACGCGCAGCAACGAGGATGGAATTCGAAAATCTATCCAGTTGAAGTGGGATGTAGAGGTTTTGTGGCTTCTTCAACAATCAGGTTGCTGAAAGACCTTGGCATCCATGGACAGGCTCTGCGACAGACAATAAGATCAGTCTCTGAAGCGGCCGAAAGAAGCAGCCAGTGGATCTGGATCAAGCGGAAGGACCCTTGCTGGGCTCATAACAGCAACATGACATGCTCAATAATCCCCACCCCCATCACCCACTTGAGAACCCAGGTCAGAGCCCTCCAGGAGGAGGGTGAACAAGGTATGCGGTCAGCTCTAGGCCTGACACAGGGAAGAGGACTTGCATAGTCCCGTGGGCTGCTCCAACAACCAGGAAATGTATTATGATTGGGCATGGGACACAAGCACAGGCTTGATCACCCTGTATCTGGCCACCATTGATGAGGGTGTCTAGTGATGAAAGGCCGAAACACCCACTGATTCGAAGGTACACTTCTGAGGATGTGTCCCGAAATTGACATCTGTCCCATATCAGTTCCCACGTCACTCAACATCAAGGCAAACCTCATGTGTGAGCATCAATACCATCTATTGGCACAACGGACAGTTAATTTCTCGCCCTGTGTATTTATGATTCTGATATGATATGTATGATGCTAGCTATAAGACACTTCACAGTCTTTTGTCAATTTTTGGAAAGCCTTTTTCAAACCAAAAGAGCAATGTTGACTCTTTAGACTGAACTTCTTCAAGCAGTTGTATCATTTATTGTCATAGTAACTCCTGCCAAAAACAAATAAACAATTTTGATCTAAAACAGGATCCCAAGAAGATTGGCTGTCATGTGTGTTGCTAAGGGTGATCCTAAATAAATCATATCAAATTAAATCAAACAGCTTAAAGGGGCAGTGTGTAACATTTTAAGTAATGAATTAACTTAAATCAATATCCTCATTCATAAATATGTCCTCGTTGGTGTAAAATCACCTCTGCCAATAATCTGAATTATCCTCCTGAGCGGAGAATTACAAATATTAATATTACACTTTGTACATTGAGCAGGCAAGTCTTATGGAAGAATCCATGTTTTTGGAATGTCATCAGGTGCATTGTTTAAAATGTAGAATTGTTCTTGTCCTTGAAGGCCACTGTAGCTTCTGTTATTATTCTAAAGGGTTGGGGTTACCCAGGGAGCGTTGCATTCTAGAACTTTGTAGAACTTTCTTGATGATGTCATATTACACACTGCACCTTTAAGGTAGGATATCCTATCGTTGAAAAGTGTTGACACCACCAGAGGTGTTTGGTCCGTAAACAATATGAAAAAACCCTACATGTTTCCATTTCATTATGTAACGTAGCTGTGTTGACTTTCTCTTATCGTGTCTGATACATCATGGCTTTTATGTTACCTTAAAGCTCCCAGAGGGATGGCTTCAGTCTCCGTGTATGTCTTAACTCAAAAACCATGGTCTGACTAGTACATATTGTCATGTCGACGCAAACGTGAAGAAAATCGGTAACTTCTGATAACCATGCAGGACTCTTATCTCTCATACGATGTCAAGTTATGTGCCTCTCTCTGTGTGTCTGTCAGTTTTCATAAATGACCTGTAAAGGTTAACAAGACCATCAGCGAGAACAACACTCTTTCTATATAGATATTATAATCATTTTATCTGATCGATTTCCCGGGAACTTGGACAAAACGATTTACAGCAGGCAGACCTAACATCTTGTAGACTAGCAGGAGGGGCCCTCAGATTTTCAGGTACCCCTAGCCGAGGTAGAACAAACCTCAACAATGATGTTTTTTATCTTTAGAATGTCCTGTTCATGAAATTGATTCTTGAGCATTTTTATCTTTGGGCGAAATGTGTTTTTTTGGTTATTCTTTAGAACTACTCCAGTCCCTGAAAAAGAGCCAAATTAGGCCATTCCGAATAGGGGAAATGTGACAAAAAGCCCATAACTTGGGAATGCTCACTCTTTTCTTCATCAGATTTGCTGAGGTACTAACCAGGTGTCTGTCCCACATCACCAAAAAGTTAAAATGTAATTTAGCAAAACATTTATTGATATAGGGTTCTGTATACATAGCTTTAGTTTAGGCGGAAATTGTACTTTTGTGGTGATAGGAAAAGAGGGTTCCTTTACTTTTCTCTCAAATATCACCAAAACATAAATCCCTACCAAATATACCATTTATGTATTGTCTAGGATGCTATTGAACAATAACCAGTGGTTGTATGAAGATATCTATTACAGTTCAATTTCTAATGAGATTTCTCCAGAAGTACTCCTGCACTGAAATAGCCAAATTAGGACATTCCGAATGGGGGATAGGTGGCATAATAGCCTATAGTCCAGCAGATATGTGAATGCATTGTGCTTTTTATGATACAAACATGAGCTTTGGCACACTGTTAGAGCATACCCTAAGGAAGATTTTTGGCTATAGGGCCATCGCCAATTTTTCATATGGCGCCCATGGCGGGCATTTTTAAAAATGGCCACCAGCAGCTGTTATAGTATCAGTAGCTTGGGTTGTAGAGCACCTAGGATCTTGATTATGGTGTCTAATCCTACATTTTCAAGGATGGACAAGGCAGTGGTGCTATTTAAAACATGCTAGAAAGTACCCAACTTCATATATCTGGCATTCAGGGAACACAATTAATTGTGATAAAACCTTCAAATATTAGCGGAGTTATGCATATTTTCATGAATTACAGAATCAGTTCATGAGTTGTATGCTGACCTTATATGCTTACAAGTAAATATCTATTTCAAAGCCTGACCAATACTTCAGTTTAGCCTGTTTGATAGGTGTAATTGCTATTTTATCCGTGTAACCCACTCTGAGTAAGTCAACATTGCTCTAGGTTCCGAAGGAGCTAAGTGATATAAACAGTTACCACAATGAAAGTACCAGGCAAGGTAAGTTACAAGTAGTAACTTTTACTCGCATAAAGTTGTAGGTAACACCCAAAAAACATATGCATATACATCATTTGAAAATAAAAACATGGGCCATTTAAAATAAACGAGTGTTGTCAATAGTCGTTTTAGTCTGTCTGTTTGTTGATCACTTCCGGTTAATCAATCATATGTCCCAAACAGTGACCAGCTTGGTAGGCAGCCCTCTTTCTGTATTGAATGAGTGCTGGTTGTGTTGGAAGTCCGTCAATTGATGAACCTTTCTGGGTGATGAGCGGCTTTCTTGCCTGATTGACAGATTCCTGGCTGCTGGTGCAACCATATAGCAATACAACACATCTCTTCAGAGGCTTCATCCAGTTGTCTATGGCAGCAAAGGCACAGAAGGCTTTTGTGACATCTTCAAAGATCCTCCATGTATCCCACGCAGTTTTCTTACCCCTGCCACCAAAAGATGACACTGTCACATCCATTAAAGGCATGGAACACCGGCAAGGCTATACATCGTTCTGGACCTAGTGCCGTTGCCATCTCGTGAGCTGCTAAATGCCGAAGGCTCCAAAGGCAACCCACAGCTCATTGATGTTGAGAGAGTGGGCTGCAGTCACTGCCAGTACTAACACATCTGTGTCAACTGTGCATATTGATACACTGTTATACCCTTACTCACAGCATCTCCAAGGTGCAGTAGGATGCGGGTATCAGCCTCCTTATGTGTGCATAGTGCAAGAACTTCTACATCTCGAGGCTGAGTGCAGAGGAGTTCAGCATGATGGTTGCTAATCACTTGTTTTTCAGTGTTGAGGTCTGTCAGGCCCTTCAGGGAGTTCGTAGAAGAGTTGAGCCGTCAAGTGCCATTCCTCAAAAATGGCCAGAGTTTTTGCGCATTGAAGACAACAAGGCTGAACTGTTCTCTTTCCTGGCATCTCTCTTGCTGCGTGTTTCCGCCTTTAGACTGTCAGGAAAATATTGATCGCACACAACATCCACTCTGTTGATATGCTCCAGCTTAGACAGGATGTATGGTGAGAACATCTTTTGTGCATATTTAGAAAAGGTCTAGGCAGCACCAGGTCGTAGCATGTTTACGAGACCAGCCCCATCAAGTATGTTGACCTGTACTATGGGGTTGGATTTGTTCACTTATGATGAAATCAGGGTTTCCAAACAGCCAATCAAGTCTGACTTGGATCCAGTTCTTAGCTTGCCCATTTGTGACAATGCCAGTGGACATGACTGGTTTTTCGTGCTAAATAAACTCATCCAGACTTCTATCACGTATCTGGGATACAATATAAAGCCTAGAGAACAGGGAGCAGTCACTCTTCAGGGATGAGAGCTGTTGTTGGGACCTGGACTTCTCTCGGACTGGAGGCCGGCTGAATAAAGGGAGGTTGTTCCTTTTGATGTTTCTTTGATTGGCTTTGTCTGGTTGACAGTGTCAATGACTGCTTAATCTGCAACATCCCTAGTATCAAGTACAAGAAGATCTACAGTGCTCTTTTCACAGAATGGATTGCCCATGTCTACACTCACTGACCACTTTATTAGGTACACCTGTTCAATTGCTTATATGGACCAAAAGCTAATCTTCCAATCACATGGCCGCAACTCGATGCATTTAGGTATGTGGACGTGGTCAAGACAAAATGCTGAAGTTAAAACTGAGCATCAGAATGGGGAAAAAGGGGGTTTAAGCGACTTTTAACATTGCATATTTGATGGTGCAAGGCAGGGTGGATCCATGCTTTCATGTTGTTTACTCCAAATTCTGACCCTACCATCTGACTTTCGCAACCAAATCAAGACTCATCAGAACAGGCAAGACTTTTCCAATATTTTATTGTCCTGTCTTCTGCTGCTGTAGCCCATCTGCTTCAAGGTTGGTTGCGTTTTGTGTTCAGAGATGGTATTCTGTATACCCTGGTTGTAACAAGTGGTTATTTGTTAGTGTATCAGTTAGTGTTGCCTTTCTATCATCAGCCAGTCTGCCCATCCTCCTCTGACCTCTGACTTCAACAAGGCATTTTCATCCACACAAATGCCGCTCACGGGATATTTTTTCTTTTTCGGACCATTCTCTGTAAGCCCTAGAGATGGTTGTGCATGAAAATCACAGTGGATCAGCAGTTTCTGAAATACTCAGACCAACACTTTTGGCACTATCAACGTTAACATGTTCAAAGTCACTTAAACCCCCTTTCTTCCCACTTCTGATGCTCGGTTTTAACTTCAATAAGTTGTCCTGTCCAGGTCTACATGCCTAAATGCATTGAGCTGCTGCTATGTGATTGGCTGATAAGTTATATGTGTTAACAAGAAAATTAACCACTATACCTAATAAAGTGGCCGGTGAGTGTATAGCGCTAGTTAGTTCTTTAACTTCTCTTGAAAACGCCAATTGTGCATGTTTGGTCTACTCGTGGTGCCAGGTGTCATTCTCCCTTCTCTTCTCAGTGGATGCCTCAAACTCTCCAACCACACTTGCCATCTCGGGGCCAGACACCATCCAGCGTCGCAGAGCTGCAGGGTTCTCTTTAAGTCCCACAACACCACCGCTTGGTCAAAAGCTGAGAGGCAGTGTGTTATTTTCTTCACATCAAAGTTTCCTTTCAGAAACTGCTCATGGACATCAGGATGTGTATTCTACAGTGAAATCATGCCACACAAGTGGACTGGTATTCATCTGGCATAGTGGGTGTGTCCCAAAGCAAAGAACCAAAGCACGATCTTGGTCAGGGCATCTATATAGAGTAGGAAGTTGGCCTCTCTTATTGATCGCACATTGATCATTTACTCTATTTCCAGCTGCAGGACAATGGACCAGAAGTGGAACTGGGGACATGACAAAGCTCTTTCACTACACCAGTCTTCCAAGGACAGAGGATTATGACCCTCCTCCAGGTCATTTTTGTACTCGGTGAAAGCCCTTTGCAGGAGAAGATATAGGCTGCTGGCTGTGACCTGATGAGCATGGCAGGGGCGTCACGTGACAGGCTTTCAGAAAGGAATCGGCTGTCCCTGTTGTAGCAACTCCAGCTTGAACAAGTGCTCTACACGCTACCTTCCAAGATGATGCCAAGTACCTTGAGTGCTGCCATCTTAATGTGGAAACCACCAAACATCACAATAAAGTTATCTTCACCATGAGCTGCTGGCCAAGTCCACTGGATTTGTTTTGCATATGAAGAGTACTTCTGGAGAAATCTCATTAGAAATTGAACTGTAATAGATATCTTCATACAACCACTGGTTATTGTTCAATAGCATCCTAGACAATACATAAATGGTATATTTGGTAGGGATTTATGTTTTGGTGATATTTGAGAGTAAAGTAAAGGAACCCTCTTTTCCTATCACCACAAAAGTACAATTTCCGCCTAAACTAAAGCTATGTATACAGAACCCTATATCAATAAATGTTTTGCTAAATTACATTTTAACTTTTTGGTGATGTGGGACAGACACCTGGTTAGTACCTCAGCAAATCTGATGAAGAAAAGAGTGAGCATTCCCAAGTTATGGGCTTTTTTGTCACATTTCCCCTATTCGGAATGGCCTAATTTGGCTCTTTGTCAGGGACTGGAGTAGCCTGGCTCCGCCCGCCCGCCTACTTCCGGCCAAACTTTATTTTCCCTTCAGTAGTCAGTCTGGGTGTACAGCGCATTTCCCAGATTCTCCGGAGAATCTACAGCCGTCCAATCAGCGAACAGAGCGAGTGGCTGAGAACGATGACGTCGAAGTCGCGCTCCAGTTTCAGTTGAATGCTGCATTCCTTTATACTCGGAAGAAGGAGATTTCCGACTTGGTAGTTCCGAGTTCCGACCTGTCTGTGTTCCAGTGCATCTGCTCGCGAAAGTATGGACGCCTAAAACCTTTCTCGTCCAAATAACTAAACGTTAGGCTCTAACAAGTTACTGTTGCCAGGTACCGGTAGATTCATATACTACAATATGTAGTGAAGTCGGAAATTTCCGAGTTCCCTGTCTAACTGGAACGCACCGTCAAAAGCCGGCTCATGACACACGTGACGACCAAACGTGATGCGATTGGTTGGCTAATCCAGAGTGGCACTGGGCAGATCCAATAGTTATAAACTTCAACAGACACCCGCCTCCAAGTGAGTGAACGTTTGCCAATTACAGCACTTCCAGACCTTCTGTACAAATGAAATGAAGTACGATGGTCTGGTTGGACCAGGCTAGGACTGGAGTAGTTCTAAAGAATAACCAAAAAAACACATTTCGCCCAAAGATAAAAATGCTCAAGAATCAATTTCATGAACAGGACATTCTAAAGATAAAAAAAATCATTGTTGAGGTTTGTTCTACCTCGGGTAGGGGTATCTCGAAAACTAAAGCCTTATTTGAGCACTTGCTGCTAGACTGTTGTGTTTCCCTAACTGTACTAAATATACTGGTGTTGTAAAAACACTACCAATTTCAACCAAAGGTGCCACTAGGATCAACAAAAACTGCAAGTTCTTCGTAGCCACTTATATGTTTTGGAGTTGGAGTTATCTGAATCAAGGGATTAAGGACTGAGAGTGTTGTATGCTCAGTGGCGACTGGTCATTAGGGGCACGTGGGGCGAAGTCCCACCTACTCTCACAAGTAAAAAAAGTAAAAAAAAAAAAAAAAATATATATATAGGGGAAGGTGGGGTGATTTGTGCGTTTTGGAAGTTGCAAAACCCCTTGTTTCTAGAAAACCGTGGAAGAAATTGGAAATGTGACCACATATTTAAGAAGAGCCATCCATTTGACTCATCCTGTAAAGAAGGGAGACACAAGGAATAAGATATAAGCACATTTAAGCTCAAAAAACTGTGTTTTGCCTTTCAAAGTAAAATTTCCATGATCAAGGTTTTTTGATTATTGTGTCTGAACAATTATAGACACGTTTGAAAACATTTGACACGTTTTAGTGCTTTGGTATGCTACACTTTGAGTCTATATAGTTAGCACAATGTCAACCCTAAATTGCTGCATCATGCCTATTATCCAAAATTCTGGGGATGGGGTGATTTGTGCGCAAGGGCCTGGGTGAGTTATAAGTAAGTAAGTAAGTAAAATGTATTTATAAAAGCACATTTATGACAGTTTGCACTGTCCAAAGTGCTGTACATAGTGCATTCAGTAGGTAAACAATGAAGGTACAATAACAATAACCAAAATAAAAGACGTAAAGCCCATACATCCACATAAACACAGATAGTAGTGCAGAGGTAAGATAGTTAATGGGGAGGAAACACCAGGGTGTACATATGGGTTTTGAGCCTTGATTTAAAGGCAGAAATGTAGGGGGAATCACATTTGTCAGGTGGCAGTTGGTTCCACAAGCACGGAGCAACTAGTGCAAAGTACATTTCTGAGAGTTGTGCCAGTGGCATGGCTGTATACGCTGGTCACCAAAAGAAAGTGATTGTCTACAGTAGCTCAGAAGAGAGTGACATCTCAATTCCACTTAACGACACCACTGATGAGAGTTCAGATGGCCAGAAAGATGATGATGGTGACTTTGTCATTGTGACACAATGACGCACAAATCACCCCACGTAGTGGGGTGATTTGTGCGTCAAGACAACTTTTTTTCCGAAAGCTATATTTCTTAAACAGTTTATTCCAGATCCAAAGTTTTTATTGCCAGGGATGCACAACATCCTGAACTATATGTACATATTTGAGTTGGAGACATAACTGTCAAGGCCTCACTTTAAAATCACTTTGAGTAAAAAGTTGCACAAATCACCCCACCTTCCCCTATAGGGGAGAGTGGCCTAAGTTGTGCATTTTGGAAGTTGTGCCACCCCTTGTTTCTAGAAAACCGTGGAAGAAATTGGAAATGTGACCACATATTTAAGAAGAGCCATCCAGTTGACTCATCCTGTAAAGAAGGGAGACACAAGGAATAAGATATAAGCACATTTAAGCTCAAAAAACTGTGTTTTGCCTTTCAAAGTAAAATTTCCATGATCAAGGTTTTTTGATTATTGTGTCTGAACAATTATAGACAAGTTTGAAAACATTTGACACATGTTTTAGTGCTTTGGTATGCTACATTTTGAGTCTATACAGTTAGCACGATGTCAGCCCTAAATTGCTGCATCATGCTTATTATCCAAATTTCTGGGATTGGGGTGATTTGTGCCAAAGGGCCTAGGTGAGTTATAAGTAAGTAAAATGTATTTATAAAAGCACATTTATGACAGTTTGCACTGTCCAAAGTGCTGTACATAGTGCATTCAGTAGGTAAACAATGAAGGTAAAATAACAATAACCAAAATAAAAAACGTAAAGCCCATACATCCACATAAACACAGATAGTAGTGAAGAGGTAAGATAGTTAATGGGGAGGAAACACCAGGGTGTACATATGGGTTTTGAGCCTTGATTTAAAGGCAGAAATGTCGAGGGAATCACATTTGTCAGGTGGCAGTTGGTTCCACAAGCACGGAGCAACTAGTGCAAAGTACATTTCTGAGAGTTGTGCCAGTGGCATGGCTGTATACGCTGGTCACCAAAAGAAAGTGATTGTCTACAGTAGCTCAGAAGAGAGTGACATCTCAATTCCACTTAACGACACCACTGATGAGAGTTCAGATGGCCAGAAAGATGATGATGGTGACTTTGTCATTGTGAGCTTTGCAGGTAAAACCATTAGATCTGCTAGTCCTTGTTTAAGAAAATTGTCCTTCAATCTTTGTCAACTATTTACTTTATTTACTTTAAATACACCTTAAATAAGTGATTGTCTAATGAATTTGTCTTGCATTACAGTTTATGAGATATATAGCAATGGCACAATTTACCCCATGGTATTCTCTCCAACCGCACAACTTACACCACACCGGGGGCAAGTTGTGCAACAAGACAACTTTTTTTCCGAAAGCTATATTTCTTCAACAGTTTATTCCAGATTCAAAGTTTTTATTGCCAGGGATGCACAACACCCTGAAATATATGTACATATTTGAGTTGGAGACTTTACTGTCAAGGCCTTACTTTAAAGTCACTTTGAGTGAAAAGTTGCAAAATTAGGCCACTCTCCCCTACAGTCATATGAAAAAGTTTGGGACCCCCTTCTAATTTTGGGCATTTTTGTTCATCATTAGCTGGGATTTCAAATAAGCAAATTCCTTTTCATATATGACATACCTTAGGGAAACAGAAGAAATTCAGCAGTGTCATTTTGTTTATTGGAATAATAGAAAATATGCAATAGGCATCATAACAAAATTTGACTGGTGCATAAATTTGGGCACCCCAAAACTAAAATGACATCAGTACTTAGTTGAGCCTCCTTTTGCAAAAATAACAGCCTCTAGACGCCTCTGGTAGCCTGTGATGAGTGTCTGGATCCAGGTTGTAGGTATTTTTAACATTCTTCCATACAAAAGCGATCCAGTTCAATTAAATGTGATGGCTGCCGAGCATGGAAAGCCTGCTTCAAATCATCCCATAGATTGTCAATGATATTCAAGTCATTGGACTGCAACAACGGCCATATCAGAACATTGTACTTTTCCCTCTGCAGGAATTTGAACTGTGTTAAGGGTCATTGTCTTGTTGGAATATCCAAACCCTGCGCAACTTCAACTTTGTGACTGATGCTTGAACATTATCCTGAATAATCTGTTGAAACTGGGTTGACTTTAACCAGGGCCCCAGTCCCTGAAGTGGCCACAGCATGATGGAACCTCCACCAAATTTGACAGTAGGTAGCAGGTGTTTTTCTTGGAATGCAGTTTTCTTCTTTCGCCATGCAAAACGCTTTTTATAATGACCAAATAACTTAATTTTTGTCTCATCAGTCCAAAGCTCTTTCTTCCAATATGAATCTGGCTTGTCTAAATGAGCTTTTGCAAACTCCATGGGACTGTACCTGTGGCGTGGGCGCAGAAAGGGCTTCCTTCTACGGGGTAAGTAGGCAAACTTTTTACTCTACTGAGAATTGCTCATCACCTAAACATCTTTCGATAGTCATTCCTACATTACATTGAAGCTCAAAGTGTTGGCTTGAAATGTGTACCCCTCACTTTTTCTATCTTATTGTAATAAAGAAGAAATTAATCATCAAAGACACCCTTACACATTGTGACAATCAACCCCATCAAGGGGTCGGTTGTCATACACTATGGGGTTGTTTGTCACAATGTTATCTTAATGGGAATAATCTTGAAAAGAAGGAAATAAAGTAGAACTAAATTTGAAAGTTTAATTGCATTGTCAAGTTGACAAATAGGCCTATATAACTTAATGTAGCCTTGGCAGCTTGTCTAGTTTGGGATGCACTGGGTTGTTTTGATTTTGTTGCCCTTTTTCCTTTGCATGCTAGCTGCCTTTTCCTGCTCTATTCTTTCCTTCTGTGGGGTGTCAGTGAGGATACAGCTTGACAATTTATTTCGTTATTGGGTTCCTTTTCTGGCTGTAGCCTTTGGATAACTTGTGACAACCAACCCCCCCAAAAATGTAACTACCAACCCCAACTTGAATTTTTTGCTAGCATCAAGGCCAACAACCATCTGACAACTAATTGGCTTGCTAACCACAATCTAAACTATAGTTTACCCTTCACACTTTTTATGGGTAACAAGTGTTTTGTTATAAACCCATTCTGTAAAAGCCTAGAAGAAAAATACTGAGGAGCTAAATATTTTCAATTTGACATGAAAAACACAAACAGTCCTCTCACCTCAAATTCAGCAGTCTAACTCCAAGGAAGACTATGTAGGTGACCTCTGATCCCAATTCTGGATATTTACTTACCAAAATTTCACAGACAGCGCCTTCTGGTTCCGAGATATAACGATTGTGACAACCAACCCGTGTGACAAATTACCCCGTTCTCCCCTACTGTGAAGCCGTAGCCTTAATGCTCCTTTTGTTGAACAGTAACTTAACCGCTGCGCGCTGAACTATGGATAGGTGTTTTTTAATGTAGAGAGAGCCGTGTCGCTGGCATACAGAAGCTACACACGTTTATTTTGCTAGAAAAACCGGCAGAGCACAAATCTTTCCCCAGACAAAGTGGCGGGTGCATGGTATCAATAACTTACTAATAGACTATAGACTAAATTGGCGAGTGTTATAGGCCTATTTAAGCCCTGCACGACACTCCGCTGATCACAGTGATGGTGCCGCGGAGACACCGTGCATGTTATGTTGTCTTCTAACTTTAGAACTCGCGTGTGGGTATTTTGACAGCAAATGTTATAGACTATGCATACGTGAAGTGGAGCCGTGACGTCAGCGTTACAAGGGAAAATGGTTTCCGTCGTGTTTTCCAAAAAATCCTCCCTGGGAGGTGATCTCAAAAACTTGCGGTTTCATGCCTGCGTTTGCTGTTTTCATGTACATGATATAGTGCAACCGTGGGAATATTTCCGCGTTTGCACCGTTTCGTGTTGTCGTGTAAAGTGCCCCTTAGTTTTTTTCTCAAATTGTGGCAGTGGGGTAAAGTGAGACAAATGCTGTGGGGTAAAGTGAGACAGTGTTTGTGCCCTCTTTTAATGAATCCATTATATTTGAGGTAGCAAGGTGACTAGTTTGATGTGGGCTGGAGGTTGGGGTTGAATGGTTATAGGGGTGTCAGCAAGGGCATGGTTTGGCACGTATGTATGTGGGGGACAGGAGAGTGACCTTTAACATCAATAGACTCTAAGTAATATGTCTTTATTCAATGAATGATCCCAATACAACAAATGCAGAAAAATATTAATCAAAGAATCAAAAGATGGAAAATGACAGCTGGGTCTAGTCCTGTGTTCTGGGTCCCAGGCTGTTCTAGCTGGTTCTGATTGTTCTTTGCTCTGACCCCCAGACATTAGCTGGCTCTAAGGGTCCGTGTTCTGACCCCCAGACTGTGTTTTAATCTAACTGGTTCTATCTGTCATTTGAATGTTAATTATTGAATATGAATTATACGGTGCATTTGATCAGAGTTACTTTCAAATGTTTTTCTTAATTGACCAAACCCCATGATTCTGTTACTAGTCCGACATTAGTTTTGGAATATTTGGTTTTCAATCTAGCTGTCAGGATTCTAACTGTTACAATTTGTGTTGTTATGGTAGTTTCAGAGTGGAAAAAGTAAGTGGATCAGTTTACCCCCTTGATCTCTCTGGTCTATCTCAGTTTACTCCACAGCTGGGGTAAAGAGACAAGACAACTTTTTTTAAAACAATCATATTTTCACTGCCCTTTGTCATGAATAAATTCTGCTAATGCCATTTTCTAGGAAACATCCTGAATTAATGGGAAGTGTGTACATTTGACTGATAAATCATTTTAGCTCCCTTATAGGGGAGCAAATGTAAAAAGTGCCTCATATTACCCCGTTCTCCCCTATATATATATAAATATATATTAGTGCTGTCAAACGATTAAAATATTAAATCGCGATTAATCGCATTAATGTCATAGTTAACTCGCGATTAATCGCACATTTTTATCTATTCTAGCCTAAATGTCCCTTGATTTCTTTTTGTCCCATTATTTTTTCTCATTGTAATGCTCTTTTCACACCCATTCTCTACACCCTTGTAATTCAGTGTATTTCTTCTAAAATATCATGAATTTCCAATTCAGTGCAAATAGACAACAATGTAGATCCCCCCCACCCCTAGAACAGCATACACAAACATAATGGGAACCTCCCTTTTTATTTAAAAACCAAACCATAAAACATCATAGGCTATAGCCTATATAAAACAAATTAGTATTAAGGTGGTTGCTGCCTAAATGTTTTGGGAGTCGTTCATCCTCGACTTATTTCAGACTGTTTGTGGAGTGTACACACCATACACTTGTGTGCTGGTGGTTGGTTGGTATGCCGCTACTGCAGCCGAGGCTTAAGTCACCCTTGATAGCGAAAATTTAAGTGAAGATGAATGACTGGCGACTGCCACTAACGTTCATGGAGGTTTTGGTGGGGGCGCAGGGTTATAAATAGGACTTTTGCAAATGAAAAGCTTTCTTTTCTGTTCCCCTATATATATATATATATATATATAGGGGAGAGTGGCCTAAGTTGTGCAACTTTTCACTCAAAGTGACTTTAAAGTAAGGCCTTGACAGTAAAGTCTCCAACTCAAATATGTACATATATTTCAGGGTGTTGTGCATCCCTGGCAATAAAAACTTTGGATCTGGAATAAACTGTTGAAGAAATATAGCTTTCGGAAAAAAAGTTGTCTTGATGCACAACTTGCCCCCGGTGTGGTGTAAATTGTGCGGTTGGAGAGAATACCATGGGGTGAATTGTGCCATTGATATATATCTCATAAACTGTAATGCAAGACAAATCCATTAGACAATCACTTACAGTATCTCACAAAAGTGAGTACACCCCTCACATTTCTTCACATTTTTCTTTATATCTTTCCATGGGACAACACTGAATAAATGACACTTTGATACAATGTAAAGTAGTCAGTGTACAGCTTGTATAACTTATATAAATTTACTGTCCCCTCAAAATAACTCGACACACAGACATTAATGTCTAAACTGCTGGCAACAAAAGTGAGTACACCCCTTAGAAAAAATTTACAAATTGGGCCCAAAGTGTAAATATTTTGTGTGGCCACCATTATTTTCCAGCACTGCCTTAACCCTCTTGGGCATGTAGTTCACTAGAGCTTCACAGGTTGCAACTGGAACCCTCTTCCACCCATTTATGACAGCATCACAGAGCTGGTGGATATTAAAGACCTTGCGCTCCTCCAGCTTCCGTTTGAGGATGCCCCAAAGATGCTCAATAGGGTTTAGGTCTGGAGACAGGCTTGGCCAGGCCATAACCTTTACCCTCAGCTTTTTTAGCAAGCCACTGGTCGTCTTGGAGGTGTGTTTGGGGTCGTTATCATGTTGCAATACCACCCTGCGGCCCAGTTTACGAAGGTTGAGTGCACGTGGTCAGCGTCGTACACAGAGGTTGGCTTTGGAAAATAGACGTATGAGTGCTGCTAGCATTGCTGAAGGGCTTGAAGGGGTGGGGGGTCAACCTGTCAGTGCTCAGACCATACGCCGCACTCTGCATCATACTGGTCTGCATGGCTGTCATCCCAGAAGGAAGCCTATTCTAAAGATGATGCACAAGAAACCCCACAAAAAGTTTGCTGAAGACAAACAGACTACGGACATGGATTACTGCAACCATGTCCTGTGGTCTGATGAGACCAAAATACATTTATTTGGTTCAGATGGTGTTAAGAGTGTGGAGCGGCAACCAGGTGAGGAGTACAAAGACAAGTGTGTCTTGCCTAGAGTCAAGCATGGTGGTTGGAGTGTCATGGTCTGGGGCTGCATGAGTGCTGCCAGCACTGGGGATCTACAGTTCATTGAATTCTAACATGTACTGTGACATACTGAAGCAGAGCATGATCCCCTCCCTTCATAAACTGGGCCGCAGGGCAGTACTGCAACATGATAACGACCCCAAACACCCCTCCGAACGACCACTGGCTTGCTAAAGAAGCTGAGGGTAAAGGTTATGGACTGGCCAAGCATGTCTCCAGTCTTAAACCCTATTGAGCATCTTTGGGGCATCCTCAAACGGGAGATGGAGGAGCGCAAGGACTCTAATATCCACCAGCTCCTTGATGTCGTCATGAATGGGTAGAAGAGGGTTCCAGTTGCAACCTGTGAAGCTCTAGTGAACTACATGCCCAAGAGGGTTAAGGCAGTGCTAGAAAATAATGATGGCAAAACAAAATATTGACACTTTGGGCCCAATTTGGACATTTGTTCTTAGGGGTGTACTCACTTTTGTTGCCAACAGTTTAGACATTAATGGCTGTGTGTCGAGTTATTTTGAGGGGACAGTAAATTTACACTGTTATACAAGCTGTACACTGACTACTTGACATTGTATCAAAGTGTCATTTATTCAGTGTTGTCGCATGGAAAGATATAATGAAATATTTGAAGAAATGTTAGGGGTGTACTCACTTTTGTGAGATACTGTATATAAGGTGTATTTAAAGTAAATAGTTGACAAAGATTGAAGGACAATTTTCTTAAACAAGGACTAGCAGATCTAATGGTTTTACCTGCAAAGCTCACAATGACAAAGTCACCATCATCATCTTTCTGGCCATCTGAACTCTCATCAGTGTTGTCGTTAAGTGGAATTGAGATGTCACTCTCTTCTGAGCTACTGTAGACAATCACTTTCTTTTGGTGACCAGCGTATACAGCCATGCCACTGGCACAACTCTCAGAAATGTACTTTGCACTAGTTGCTCCGTGCTTGTGGAACCAACTGCCACCTGAAAAATGTGATTCCCCTACATTTCTGCCTTTAAATCAAGGCTCAAAACCCATATGTACACCCTGGTGTTTCCTCCCCATTAACTATCTTACCTCTGCACTGCTATCTGTGTTTATGTGGATGTATGGGCTTTACGTTTTTTATTTTGGTTATTGTTATTTTACCTTCATTGTTTACCTACTGAATGCACTATGTACAGCACTTTGGACAGTGCAAACTGTCATAAATGTGCTTTTATAAATACATTTTACTTACTTACTTACTTATAACTCACCCAGGCCCTTTGGCACAAATCACCCCAATCCCAGAAATTTGGATAATAAGCATGATGCAGCAATTTAGGGCTGACATCGTGCTAACTGTATAGACTCAAAATGTAGCATACCAAAGCACTAAAACATGTGTCAAATGTTTTCAAACTTATCTATAATTGTTCAGACACAATAATCAAAAAACCTTGATCATGGAAATTTTACTTTGGAAGGCAAAACACAGTTTTTTGAGCTTAAATGCGCTTTAATCTTATTCCTTGTGTCTCCCTTCTTTACAGGATGAGTCAAATGATGGCTCTTCTTAAATATGTGGTCACATTTCCAATTTCTTCCACTGTTTTCTAGAAACAAGGGGTGGCACAACTTCCAAAATGCACAACTTAGGCCACTCTCCCCTATATGTATATATATATATATATATATATATATATATATATATATATATATACATATAAAATTTAGCCGACCCTAGCTTGCTTCTTCAGATTGCGTTCGTCTGATTTGTGTCTCTGCCATGGTCTCTGCAGTAAGACTACGGTAGCCGTGTGAGCCAGTCAGATTTCGGCTGATAGGGCTTAGGGGCAAGATCGCCTTTCGCCCCTCCAGCTGGCTCCAGCCCATGTGTATGGGACTTGAAAAACTGAAATGCGCATGCTCAGAGTATTTCTCTGTTTAAGTGGACGGAGATTATTTTACCACAACGGCCGATGCCCCTCCGGCACTGGAAAGGACATATATGGTTCGTTCCACTAATACTGTGACAGTAGTGCCGCGAAAAGTCCAGTAGCTCGAAGAAGAGAAGGACGGAGAAGGATAACTTTGCTAACACAAAGATGTCAGAGGCACACAAACGAAAACGAGTCGACAACATGAATGAAGTAGATCATTTTTGGAGCTCAGGTTTGAGACCAAATGTTCCCTTCAAGGGAAAGGCTGCGTGAATGAGACTGTAGCGGCACATTGAATTTTCTCCTGTCTATTTTTTACTTAAACGTTAGTAAAGATGAATGGAGCAATCCTTTCCTTCTTTGGCTAAAATGTGAAAGTGCACAATGATGTGAACAACTCATTTTGTGTTTATAAAATCGCCAGAATGCGAGAAACAGTGTCTTTGAAGCTCACATTTTTCCTGGGGGGGAACCCCAGACCCCCCTTTTTGTTGTGAGCCCCACCTGTTTTTTACACCTAGAAACGCCACTGTGTATGCTGTACAGATTGCAAAGCCCCATGAGACAAAAAGCTATGTGTGATTCGACATGTGTTGTTACTTTTCCCTTAACATGGGAAGGAATAATTCCTGGGAAGTTACACCAGTAACTCAACTTTAGTTCGGGAACAATATAAACTGATAACACCATAAACTGTTACAGCAGCAGCCCAAACGGCCATATTCACTGGGGTCATTTTGATGTCACAGTAGTAGTAAAGAACATGTGTACATAATAAAATAAGTAATGGGTGAATTCCATTTAGCTGCTTCAGTTTCAGGGTCCTGGCATTGTGCATGCTGCTTCGCTGTCACACTGTCATGACTTACTGGAACAGAGCCATCGTTAATGTTATTAGTAACATCTGTGCTTTTCAAACTACAACACTTCAAACTGTCTGCTGTGAAAAGGGTTATTAAACATCAACTGGTTACACAGGTGCAGTAGTTTTCAGTCCTGATGGTTTCTCTATCACACCAGGTAGTTAAGTGCATTCAGCTGACACACCAGATGGCACACTAGTCCTGAGACCAGAGGGAAAGAAACCAAAACCAATAATCTCAAGCTGTTGATTTCATGTTATTTGAAAACTCTGTTGTCACACACACACAGTGCGTTTCCATGGCACAACTAGATTAGATTATCACATATATCGAACTAGACACTCGAACGGACCGTGTCACTTGTCTGAGTTTACATGGCCTTTCAGATATCGGATAAATGTCCAATGCATGGCTGTCTCCACTATGCTAGGTGGCGCTGTAGCCCTTTCAACCATGCTTTCAACAAGTGTTGAAAGAGCCACGTCCGGTTCTCTTCCGTCAATAACCCATGGTGTAGCCATGGGTGTAGCCTATCACGCGCAGGCACACAAGCACAGAATGAGAAGTCCGATAAGCGATGTCCGATCCCTGTTTACATGCAGAGAGAATGCCGACAACGAACGACTTATCTAGGTGTTCTTATCCGACATCTCTTGTCCGTTATTGTGCCGATTTGTGTGCGAAGTAGATCGGATAAAGGTGTTTACATGCAGTTTAAAAGTCCTGTTGAAGTCTTATTCGTTTAGTTACCCGATTATGAGTCTGCATGTAAACGCACTGACTGATACATCTTACAAACTGACTAATTACAGTAAAAGCCATCTAGCAAGCTCAACAGCTGAATTTGTCACCACGACAGCCGATTGGACCTTTTTCACAGCAGACATTTTGGTCTGACACAACAGGAAAAGCACAGGTGTAATTGATTACATTAAAACCGGCAAGATTCCATTGAGGTGGACTGAGCAATAATTAACAAAAATGTGTTTCACCTGTTGTGACATGTAAAAAATGTATGCTGTTAAAAAGGTTAATCTGGTTCGAGCATCTTTTTAATAGTAAAAGCTACCCACTGATTGAGATTGAGCTAAGCATTACTAGCAGTTGCTAATGAGCACAGGTTTATATATATATATATATATATATATATATATATATATATATATATATATATATATAAAGCTGTGGGCATATAAACCAAAAATCACGACTTAATTTGTAATTTTTAAAGCAGGAACAGAACGTGCCATTTAAGCCCTGAATCGAAGAGCATCGATAGAAGCCGGCCTCTTCTGACGTGGATGGCTGACTCTGTATGCTTGGTTTGATCCCTGACCCAGGGGGTCATCTGCGGGCTACCATAACCTTGACCTATGGGCAAAGCAAGCCGATCAAATATTTTACTTCATCATGTTTGTTTTACAAAGCCTTCCTCTCCCCACAGTGATTCCAGCTGGGCTCGAGCAGTTTTTTGTGACGCATTCAAAAGAGGAAATAAGCTGAAAGGCCAATGGGTTGAGACCATGTCAGCTTGGCCTTTTGGGCTTTTGTTGTGAAGAAAAAGACCCAGAGGAACAGGGAGAAGCAGAGTTTCTTTGCTTGTTGTGTTTTGTTTTATTTTGGTATGCTTGCCTTTTTTATTTTGTTCAAGAATAATATTGCATACTGCTGTGTGCTCAGAGGGCAGCGATGTATTGGCCAAGACACCAGAACTGACCTCTGATATGTGTTGTGAAGATTTGACCCAAATAACCATTTGGTGAATATTGTGCATTTGGTGTTGCTTAACTGGGATGAGTGGCCTACAAAATTCAACATAGATGTTGTTGTATGTAACTGTCGATCGCAGTAACTAGAGAGATGGTTCATGGATGGTTTGGTTTTAAGACTGAAGTTTGAACTCATCCATGCAAACCCATACATTACAATAAACATACAAATCCAGTCCTCAGAGTTTGAGGCCCAGGAGCGTCCTTTCAACATGGGGCTAAAAGGTCCACAGCGGAACAGGGTAACATAGGGTTAGGATACATTCAATTTACAAAGAGAACAATCTTTTCTACTTTATCTTCTATATGTTTAGGAATAATTTGAGTTTGTGCCATCACATGGAAAAAAAAGCCCTGCCAGCCACAACAATGGAAGGAGTTGGTGTGCACTAAGGAAGACGATTCAATTTAAGTTTGCTGGTGATATGGATATATTTAAAGCACTTTAAATGTCAAATAATACTTCCTTTCCCGTGATACCTAATAGCCTGCAAAAACAGTTTGACTTTTGAAGACAAATAAACCCACTAGTGTGTGAAGTGGTAGGCCTGAGGTTTTCGAGATCAGCCTTCACCAGATCACTTGCCTACTGCTGTTTCATGCTGTAGGCTTTAAATCAGCCCCTTTCAGTGTGGATTTACAACCAGTCTCTTTAACTAACAACAGCAAACACATGTTTGTGTTTAAGGTTCTCTTCACAGTGAGACTTTGTGATTCAGGCCGTTTGAATGAAACAGCTTTACAAAAACATTGAGCCAGCTGCGGGTGCGTTTGAAACTTTTTGTGCTTTTATCAGAACATGCCATTTGATGTCAGTATGTTGCAAACTATATTATCTATGAATGTCCACATCTCATATTAATATTTTGCTATTTTTTTAATCTATAATGCAGGTTAATGCTGTTTCATGTAACTATCCATTTTGTGGGGCTCCTAACTCACCAACTCAATTCTTTTTGTTGCATGATTTGCATCCTATCATAAGGCAGCAACTCCGAGCAGTTAAATGTAAATATTTTACTCTATCTATATTTAAGTTTTATAAAGTTGACCGAGATTAACATAGATGATGTAGAGAGAGACATCAATGCCATCCTTCTTTCCCCAGTGAATATTTGCTAACCTCAATTTAGACACAGACCCATTATCAATATATCATTTCTCTTGGAATCAATTCTTTTTAGTTTTGGCTACTTGGATTCGACTATGAGTTGTCATCTGAACTATCCCCACCACTCTCCCCCCGCCCACCTCCCCCAGGGAGAGGTCTGAGATCCTTACCAGCCCCTCCTGCCCGGGATGCAGCGAGGTAACTGCCAGGTCATTGCCGCTCTCGTCAAAGGCGTTGATGTCGATTCCCCAGTTGGTGTGGGGCTGTTTGAACCAGTTCTGCAACACGTGCTTAAAGTCAATACTTTGCCAGTGGCCGACCCTAGAATTGAGCTCTATCTTCAGGGAGCGGATGCGGATGTGGCGGCTGCCCTGCTCCGTGACGGGCTTGAGCCGGAGGATCTGCAGGTAGACGGTGGAGGTCTGCTGCAGCGGCCGCAGGTACACCCACAGCTGGGCCTTCAGCACCTTGGTGAACATCAGTTTGGGGCTGAACTTGAAGAAGCAGCAACTTGGCTTCCCGTTCACCTGCACCAAGGGCTCGGCTGTGGGAGAGAGGACAGTTACATGTATATGCCTTGTCAGCATCATTCAAATGGCATTGCATTTGCATCAAACCCAAGACATTTAAAAAAAAAGTGACCCTGGTGACCTATGTGTTAATGCACTACACATCCGACCAGGCACATTCGATGTATGCCATTCCTCAACTCTCTCTACCCATTATCTGCTTTAATCTTTCTACTTTCAGACCTCTATACCATAACATGCTTCAAAGTGTGTATAATAATAATGAATATTTCTATGGCTTTGTTGATAATATGTTTCATTTCTGTCAGTGAAATGAGGGATTCTGTTGTGCTCTTCTCTGCCTGTTCCTGCATCATTGGCTCCAAACACATCACTTCCTGTTCATCAGAAGGGTTTTTAATAGCAAAGGACTTGGAACAGCAAATGCAGATACACTTCTCTGGTTTTTTAGTTTGTTACATTAGGGAAAAGTACAATGTTTGCTAAACTAAAACTGTTCATCAATGACACAATCTGAGTCTGTTTAAATCATCCGTTACTGATGGAGAAACACTTTGGCATTAAGTAGAAACTTAAAAAAGAGATGAGAGTTCCAGTTTTTTTTTTCTTAAGAAAGATGTGCATGTGTTTGGCATTAAACTCCATGTAACTGCAGAAAATTGTCCAATCCTGACCCAGAGCCAAAAATGAGTAATTCTCTCACAACATCATAATATGGTAAACCAGCAGAACCTTAAACTGTCTCTTAGCTGTTTGTTTTTTTGTAATTTTACTGATTGCTTTTCTCTGTCCAACTGCTTGTTTTAGCCACATCTGCATGAAGGCTGTCGGTTATCACATCATGTGCACATGGTGCATGCTGTTGTTTGGTCCATTCAGTATGGTTACATTTTGTGATTTCATCAAGGTTGGACAAACAGATACATTTGCATATTAAAACAAGGATCAGTAATGGTGGCCAGTGGCCAGATGGTAACCTTAGATTCCCCTGGGCCAGTCATAATGAAATGGTCTACCCCTACATTAAAGCAGCAAAATTAAACATCTCAAGTTTTTTTTGTGGCTCCCCCTTGTTAGAAAACATGTTTGGGCTGTGGATTAAGGGTTATGTCAAAGAACACAAGGCGTTCCCTAAAATAGGCAGATTTATTCCTGTCATGATCCTGGGCTCTGGTGTTTCTGTGATTTGCACCACATGTCAGATCTGCACATGGTTCATTTACATAGACCTCCATCTGATATAATGACATCCATTGCATTCATACATTCATTTCCATGTAAAGCGTTTTTTATTAAGGAAAATTTATTCCGCATCTATCTAGCATAATAATGTGCCAACTGAGTACAATAGAATATCTAATCTGCCTGATTAGATATTTGACACATTACAACTCCAGATTTGAGCAGATGAACCGCCGTTTTCTGTCATGCCTCTAGCAGAGGACTGTTGTTTAAAAAAAAAGGGAAGAAGGAAATAGAAAAGAAAAAAAATGTATGGACCTGTCAATCACAGCTAAAGCTGAGGTTGCTCAGGCAACCTGAAAATGCTTCCTGGGTCAAAAGGTTATTTTGCACCTCAGCCTAGTTAAGAAATGGGATCAGGGGTCAAAACCGTCAGCCTCTTTACATCTCAGTGGTGCTGGGGAGGGGCTGCCCTAATAGCCAGATTGAGTTTGAAGGTCAAGGTCGACCCTATGGCAATGGTAATATGTCTTTCTTCACCACACACTTTAAAAAAACAAAAAACAAATAATCATTTAAAATCTCAGAAACACAACAGTGCCAAATCAGCTTGTTTTTGTTTTGATTAGGGTGGAGATTCTCCAGCCAATAGTGAAATGTTTATCAAACCCCAATTGGCCAGGAGAGAACACTGCAGCGGGCTGCTTTTCTTTGTTTGGTTTTGTGTTGTTTTTTCTACACCAAACACGTGTTGTAATTGAATTATGGGCATGCATTGAGGATATGAATTCGCTGAAGTACAGATGGACTATCCATTAGAAGAGTCCAGGGTGAAAATTGAATAAGGGCCAAGCTGGGGACAGACGTGGTCCTTCAGCCTGTATTTCCAGGGAGTCATTAGTGAGTGTAAATTATACAGTGTCTCACGCTGGACAAACAATATGTCAATGTTCCTCTGGTGGGTTGCTGGGGTCACGGCAATTAACGTGGGTGGTGTTGTGTTTGCTCATCAGCACAAAACTGGGAATGGATGATTCTGCACTTTGCTTGTGGTTTACTTGTGATTACTACTTTTTGTTGTTTTAATCTCTGCAGACTGACACACACCAGCTCTTCCTTTGCAAACTGTTTTTTTTTAATTGCTTTTTTGAGCGAGAAAGAGAAAACAAACCACCATACACTGCAGAGCTGAAAAATTATTCAGTTTCTCGAGCAGAGGCCTTCCTCCCAAGAAGAAGTAATCTGAGAAGCAGAGCCTGTGGATCGTGATCCATTCAGGACCCCTGTTATTAAACACACATGCACAACATATGAGCTGCGTCATGTTAAACAATGACTGCATTGATAGGTGAAATCAATTTGTGCGTTTATAGATCCTGTAAGTGCACAAGTGAGGGGCAAACCGTGTCGGATGAATGCCTGCAGCTTAATTACAGCCCACATCTTGGCAGAGCGTTCCACGTGTGCTCAACGAGCAAAGCTACCTTGTAAAGATCAGAAAAGCAATGGGACATTTGATCCTTCTACCTGAACTAACTATGCCCCCTTGCCATAACCCATTATTATAGCCAGAGCTCACAATTTTACTGCGGAGGCAAGGCTAGTTTTATAGCTTAATTTCCTGAACAATTTGCTCAGTTATAGTTCAGTGTTTAACACTCTGATATCAATCCTGCAGTCAGGAAATTAATTCTACATTTTGCATTCAGCACCACCTACTGGAGCAATAACAGCCCTCTCCTCGGCCAAACTCAAGACCAAGATAGAAACCAGTTCCTATCAGCACCTTTCTTATTTCCAAGTAAAACCCATGAAACTAAGTGTGGACAGAGGCTGTGTTTTTCCAAAGGAAAAAGGCTTGTTTGCTTTTCTACCTCATGTTTCCAGCCTACTTCATTATTACAGCAGCTTATTTCCCTGTGGTACACTTGCAGCATATGCGGCACATGAATTTTACTGCCAGCTCGCAGCAGGCCTGCAGGTGAGCCTATCAAACATCTTGTGGACTCCCTGGGTACCTGTGTCCCAGAGTTAGCCCAGGGCCTACTATACGTGTACGTTAGGGGAGACATATAGAATATAAGGGCTCATTCGCCATGCCATCTGTCCTTTTTAATACCGCCGTAGCCTGTTTAAGTCAAATGCTTTTAATAACCAAATCCAGTACATGTTCCTGCGGGGTACAGGAGCAAGAGACAGTTAAACTGCAGAAAACAGATGGAGAGGGGATGTTAAGGTGCAGTTACACAATGGATAGTTAACATGTGCGGGTGCTTAAATGTCGGCAGTAGTTTCTTAATTAGGCAAATGGATATTCACTTATCTTTGATTTCCACAAGACAAAAGTAGTGGAGGAGGGTTCCCCAGGGTTTCTACTCTTTTTGACGATAACTGATTTCTGTGCTGGAGATTCTATACCCATGTCGTCAACTTCAGCAATAAAGAGTAAACCCACTTAACTTAGTGCAATTATATAATGATCATAACAGGGTAAAATACATCACTGAGCTTACTAAATTAGTTTAGGAGTTTAAAAAGACTAAAATTCTTTAATATCCTTTCATTAAACTGATTTAACAGTCATTGTCAAATATCACGCAGCAAAGTTAAAAAAGTGAATAAACCTACAGTACATGACGTCAGATAGACTCAACCATTTATCACAGTGTGTTTCTGAATTAAAAAATTGCCTTCAGAAAAACTAAAATGGTGGGGGCGCCTTTAGCTCAGTTGGTAAGGCGTCCCCCTCCCGGGCCGGGCCCAGCAGCAGACCCGGGTTCGATTCCCACCTTCGGTCGTTCTCTGCATGTCACTCCCTTCTCTGCCCCATTTCACCTCTGTCTCTCTGCGCTGTCAATAAAGCATAAAAATGCCAAACAAAAAAAAAAAAAAACTCAAATGGAGTATGTCTTGATCCAAAGTCATGACATGCAGTTGTGTGCATTTTGTGTGTTCGCTTGTTGTAAAGTGGGCCAATCAGGTGAAAAATCTGCAGCTAAAAGGTGATGGGGAAATAAATGGTCACTTATTGTTAATGTCTAAATGGATATTGCATAATGCTATGAACCCAGATAGGAGTTGCATTTGCATATATATCTATATTTTCTTTACTTAATGGGAAATGCAAATGTGCCATTTTGTGGTGAGTGTGTGTTTGGGAGCCTTCACGTTGAATAAATGTGACTCTAGGGTATCCCCACGCACCTCGGCATATTAATCATCGTGACACGTTCACGACCCCTCTAATAAGACAGGGGCCACAGTGCACCCCCCCAAACATCCCATCCCACCCCAGCCCCACTCCCTCTTTGTCCCTCGGCCAGTCCCAAGGGACGGGAAAAGGGTGGTGGGGGAGGCTGGGCTCGAGCTGGGGATGGAGGAGGAGGGTGTGTGTGTGTGTGTGCGTGTGTGAGTGTGTGTGAAGTTAGACCCCCTCATTCAGAAGCCCTCCCCTGGGACAACGGCAGGCACAAGACTCCTATTAGGACCGAGCACAGTAGCCCCCCAGGAGCAACAAAAGACACCTCCTAATGCTCCCTGTTCTAGCTCAGTGAACACATGGAAACATACAACCGCACATAAACACACGACATACACAAGCTCTAAACTGACCGTCCACGGCAAACACACCCAAAGTTCATTGTTTTTTTGTTATTGGTTTGGGTTTTTTATGTTTGTGTTATATGGGGAAGGACTGCGACACATCTCAAGCAGGACAGGGACAGAGGATGAAAAGAACGAGCGTGCAGTGAACTGCAATAAGGTGGACAGCTGGACAGCAGGAAGCATGCTGGGGTCTCACCGCTTGTGTTTGTGTGCATCCATACATGCAAGACGTTAACGTCACGGGACAATGTTCTGCCCGTTCTTTAAAAACAGATATCCAAAACTTGTTACATATTGTGTTAAGCAGGTGTCTAAACAAGATAATAAATGATTACTAACACATCTGAACTCACTGCTGTCATTAGATATTTATTTTTATTTTTTTATTTAAAAAAGGGGAACAACACTGCAAGATGAAAACAAATTGAGGACTAGAGTTATTATATTTCAAGACTGTCTTGCCCACAGCAAAGCAAACTCTTTTTTTAAACCAATCCATGTCAATCTACGCATGTAAAGAACAGAGGAAGTCAGTGTACTCTTTAAATTCGAATGACAAAACTAAAATACCCAGACACAACCAAGCTTTAATCTTTAATAAGCTTTGTTAATTCATTTTGTTATCATTAAGCTCTGAAGTGGGGAATTTTTCTTCAATGTTGCTATATCTTTAATATATGACTATATATTTCATATTTTGGGGGGGCTTTCATGACACGTTATATTACTCCATAATTTTTATCTTCTTCACCCACTGAAAGTGTCAGCAAAGTTTCCCACAAAACTCCAGTGTGTATGGCATTCAATTTGGCAGTGACCCTCTTGTGGGATTTCAGAAATGGCTACAGCCCTGAGGCAAGGTCTTCAGGGGGGACGTAGCACAGAGGAGATTGATGGACAGCGGAAGGAAGAGAATAAACACTTGCGAGACAATTGATGGATTATATATACGGTTACAATTTCAGCCATTATCATTTAGATGACAGAAAGTTCAAACTCATACAGATGTCACATGGATCATCTCTTGCTTTTCAAGCTGACCATATGACACCTACTATGGTGATAACAAGGTGTTTTATATTTAATTAACTGCTTTTATTTTTGTACAATGCAAACAAAACGACAAAGCTCAGTTACAAAATAAACCAAAGCAAAGTTCGGTTAAATTCAATCCATGTGCCAGATCCTTCACCCTGACACGGAGAGATCATTTGCTGTTAACAAGAACCAGCCCCCCAACTCTGCACAGACCCTAGAATAGATCATTTAGTTTACCCTATTACAGTGTTGAGCTTGCTGTGGCGATGACATTCTTTGCAACTATATCTTAATCTATATGATGGTCTTTGTCAAATGACACCAGCTACCCCAGTTGTGTTTGCTCGAAATGCATAACCAACCAGGACGTACCACTACTGACAACTGAGGAAATCATTTCTCTATTATGTTCTACATGACTTTTGGTACTTCACACCAAAAAGTCATGAAAACACCTATTCTAATTATGCAGACAACACCAATGCTAATCAGGTGATGATGTTCCACTCAGCAATCAGTGCATTCAACAAAGCAGTGATTGGTTTGATACAGATACAGATTCAACTTTGATTATTCTCTGTATCTAAATCATATGATACATCACACAAACCTCTAGAAGCAGTTTAACAACCATTACCAGAATCTAAACGTAACCCTAAGCTACAACACATTTTATTGGCATTATATCTGCCAATAAAATGCTGCCTTGAAGTCTTTCTGTTTGAGCACAAAATCAAATTCCTCAAAGCCACCTAAATCAGTCTCAATCTCATCCAAGAGTGTTTCTCTAAAGACAATGTTAATGTGACCAGATTGTGCCAGCCTCCCCCTCTAGGAAGCATTTGCATCTGCTCTACCGTTTCCTCTTTATGAGCTTCTGTTTATCCATCTGTGCCGTACATTATATAAATCAAACTTGTCTCCTGTCCCTAAAGAAATCACCTGGACTAGGCATTTTCCTAACTTCCGTAATGAACTTCCTAAGGACTTTGTGGGTGTAGTGGGGCAGATATACAACAACAAGTGATACATACAGCGAGAAGCTGCTATATACCTTGTAGCAGAAAAGAGGCTAATTAAATTTTCATGTAGATAATCATGAGGTAATCCACCGTTAATTGTGCCTCTCTCCGACACAGTGGCTCCCTCCTGGGATCCAGCATTATGTCCATGCAGCATTTCCTTTGCTTAAACGCCTCTTAGATTTAATGGACTCTTCCATAAACTGATCCTCAGCAGGTCCTAGCACACAAGCACACAAAGCCTGAACGCATCCATCAACAATAATCCCCTCAATGATCTCCATTTTATCTTTTGGCCCCCACCTCCTCCTCCTCCTCCTCCTCCTCCTCCTCCTACTCACTCATGTCCCTACACAGGGCTTAATTACTGGTGTGAAGTAATTATTTCCTTTATTAGTGAAACGTAACATCTGTTTCAGGTCTTTTTAATTGTACCTATAAAACCCTTCCATGATTTCTGTCCCTTTAGGATAGGACTGGGCTGCTTGTTGCTCCCTGCGGAGTCACTCGCTTCTTCCCTCCAATCCCCTTTCATACCCGCAGCATGAGCCACAGTGCACCTAACCCCATCCTCGCTCTATGAAACCCGAGGAGCTCAACAAACAGAGGTTGGCTTTCCATATCTTAATTTTTTTTTAAAGGAGACATAGAATGCACAGCCATGCATCCCAACTGACATTAATGCAGTCTTGCATCAAGCCTCCTGAACTTCTCTTCTAAGGAAGCATTTAAATTCCAAAGCAACATATTCCCAAATGCTGCAAAGACCGGCTGTGGGGACTGTTACACAGGAGCGTGGGAATAGGGGAAGGAGTGAGATTCCTGAGGTCCTGGGGAAATTTTGTCCCTGTATTAATAGACTTTGGTCCCTTTGAAATTTTATTAGCCATAAAGTTGACAGTATGTTGTGCAATTTCTACAGTCCTACAGACCTTTCTTTCTTACTTTTTATTTATTTATTTTTAAACAAAACCGGTCATGCCCCCTCGGCGTCCAAACAATTCAACTCCAAAGTTTATTTTTCCCTCAACTGATGCCAGCAACTACACAGAGAGAACAGGTGTCATCGTCAAACTGAGACCTCCATGGAATAAATAAATCTATAAAAACCTCACATAGTCATCAACTTCCAGCAAACACTGGCCAGTGAGTTGAAGACACAGTCCGTCTTCTGCTGCTCTGTCCTTTTAGCGCTCTCCCTCTTCATTTTTATGGTTCCTGCACCTTCAGGAAATGACCCTTTTATAGGGTCAACACTATAAAAGACTTGTTTTTTGTGTGGGAGTGGTTAGTAGATGAGTGTGTGTGTGTGTGTGTGTGTGTGTGTGTGTGTGTGTGTGTGTGTGTGTGTGTGTGTGTGTGTGTGTGTGTGTGTGTGTGTGAGCGTGTGTATGTGTGTGTGTGTGTGTGTGTGTGTGTGTGTGTGTGTGTGTGTGTGTGGGTGTGTGTGTGTGTGTGTGTGTGTGTGTGTGGGGTGGGGGATAAGTGTTCAAGTTACTACCGGTTCGTCTTTGCTGCCAAAGAAAGAGACCCGATGAGGTTAATAGTCTCCTCTTCCAATATATCACATAGCTGTGAACTCTGTGACCCTTTTTGTCAATAGGAGAACTTTTCTCTGGAGTGTGTGTGTGACTGTGTGTGTGTGTGTGAGTGTGTGTGAGTGTGCGAGCATCCTTATGTGTCTACACAAGTGTGCACACGTGGAAATGTATATATATCTGGATACATGTGTGTGGATGTTCATTTTTATACACTTGAGTTGTATAAGCCTGTGCTTGTACTGAAAGTGCCTCATCTTAACAGGATTACGTAATGATACCAGTATGGCGCTTCTTATGTTGTGCCTACACACGATCGTGATGGACGGGACCAAATGTGTGTATAAAAGAGTTCAACAAAGTGAGAGGCTTCAAGAAGATCTGTGTTGTCATTAGAAATGTTTCAATTGTGATCTTCCTTCTGTATAAACCTCAGTTCTCACTCCTTTAAGAAGGAGAAGTTCATTTTTTTCAGTTAGCCGTTGA